>NW_024096461.1:50000-99739 GCF_016545835.1 Crotalus tigris | reverse complement strand
GCCTTGTGGACTTCAACTCCCAGAATCCCCCAGCCAGTTTACGCCTTGTGGATTTCAACTCCCAGAATCCCCCAGCCAGTTTAAGCCTTGTGGATTTCAACTCCCAGAATTCCCCAACCAGTTTAAGCATTGTGGACTTCAACCCCCAGAATCCCCCAGCCAGCCATTCTGGGAATTGAAGTTGCCAAGTTTGGAGACCCGTAATCTACATTGTAGGCTTGGTTGTGTCCATCACATTTAAATTCAGCTATTGAGTCAGTCACAACAATCGTCTATCGTAGGCCGATGTAGGAAGAAACAGATGAGGGCCACACCATGGTATACAACAAGCTTGCTAAGCAGCTGGCTTACCTCAGACACGTATGATGTCCTAATTTCCCAGCATGCCCCAGGTGTAGTATGACAGTAGCGAATTACAGGAAATTAAAATGGTGAAATCAGTTGCCTAATGCTGATTCAGGAGACTTGCTGCTATTCGTCTCCATTTTTTTTTTCATGTGGTCTCTGCTATCGGTAGTCCTTGCTTAATGACAAGTCACTTAGCGACTGTTTCAAGTTATGAAGGACCCCTCCCCACAAAAAAGTTGCCCCAAACCTAATTTTGATCCCTGCACATATATCCTGATGTCAAATGATTGTATTTTGGGTGCTTGGCCACTAGCTCCCCTCTATGGCTGTTTACAATCCAGCAGTCCACATAACCACAATTTTCTAAGATTTTTTTTCCAGTTTCTGACGTTTATGTCTGATTTTCATCAAAAAAACACCAATTAGATAAAATAGATTTATTTAACGACCACCGTCTTTGCTTAACAACTGCAGGAGGAGTGGGTGGGTGGGTGAAGTTGTAAGTTCCTGAAGAGTCACATAGCTAACGATTAAAGATTTACAACCATAATTTCAGGCTCAATTATAGTCAAAACTATGAAGATTACCTGTATAGCAGCATTACAACTCCATTAATACAGAAGACGCTTTTGCAAATGGGAGAATTCTATTTGTTCTGTTTACATCATAATTTGATTTTTTTTTAAAAAGTACCTTTGCATCCACAGCCCCCTGCATAGTGAGACAGATTTCTATGAATATATAATAATTTGCAGCCTCTGCAAAGCAATGTTCCCAATTTAGTAGGTATGCTACTATAATTCAATACATTAATATATGCCCTTTTCCCGTTGATCTTCCCATACTTCAGAGAATCACAGATCTCTGGGAATAAATGAGTTTTCGTAAATGAGTTTTCGTCCAGATATTAAGAAGCAAGCAGTCTGTAGACAATCAGTGTCGTGATCTCCTGCTGTCTGAGGCAAGAAATACACACACACAAAAGTGGAGAGAAGGGCTATCATAGGCTTGACCTAGCAAACAAATAAAAAAAAAAAACAACACTGAAATTCCCTCTGAAAATTCTAGAAGAAAAAAACAGGAATACCAGCTAAATCCCTAGCTTAGGATCGTTGATTCCTAAATCTATTTTGGGTGGCCTGCAGTCCTTGCAAAGTGGGGTGGAAAACAAGAAATGAAGAAATTTTACAGGAAAACATGTCTAAGGTCTCATGCCTTGAGCAGGGAATTGGACTGAGGTCCCACCCAGCACTATGATTCTATGTTTTCTTCTTCCTAGCTGCAGGCAGAATAACAGAATAACAGACTTGGAAGGGACCTTGGAGGTAATAATAATAATAATAATAATAATAATAATAATAATAGTAAAGTTGGAAGGGAACTTGGAGGTCATCTAGTCCAACCCCCTGCTCAGGCAGGAAACCCTACACCATTTCGGACAAATGGCTGTCCAGTTTCCCCCCCCCCCCCCCCCCCCCCCCCCCCCTCCGTCTTAATACCTCCAGTGTGGAGCACCCACAACTTCTGGAGGCAGGTTGTTCCACTGGTTAATTGTTCTCACTGTCAGGAAGTTTCTCCTTAGTTCTAGGTTGCTTCTCTCCTTGATTAGTTTCCACCCGTTGCTTCTTGTCCTGCCTTCCGGGGCTTTGGAGAATAGCTTAATTCCCTCTTTTTATGGCAGCCCCTGAGATATTGGAACACTGCTATCATGTCCCCCTTGTCCTTCTCTTCGTTAAACTAGACATACCCAATTCCAGCAACCGTTCCTTATACGTTTTAGCCTCCAGTCCCCTGATCATCTTTGTTGCTCTTCTCTGTACTCTTTCTAGAGTCTCAACATCTTTTTTACATCGTGGTGACCAAAACTGGATGCAGTATTCCAGTATTCCAGTATTCTTCTAGTCCAACCCATTGCTCAGGCAGGAGACCCTATATCATTTCAGACCAATGGCTGTCCAATCTTGTCTTAAAAACCTCCAGTGTTGGAGCACCCATAGTTCTTGGAGGCAATAAATGGTTTATTGTTCTCAAGTGTCAGGAAGTTTCTCCTTAGTTCCAGGTTGCTTCTCTCCTTGATTAGTTTCCACCCGTTGCTTCTTGTCCTGCCTTCAGGCGCTTTGGAGAATAGCTTGACTCCCTCTTCTTTGGGGCAGCCCCTGAGATATAAGAAGGCTGCTATCATGTCCCCCCTTGTCCTTCTCTTCGTTAAACTAGACATCCCTAATTCCAGCAGCCGTTCCTTATGTTTTAGCCTCCAGTCCCCTAATCATCTTTGTTGCTCTTCATTGCATTCTTTCTAGAGTCCCAACATCTTTTTTATATGGTGGCGACCCTAACTGGAGGCAATAACGGAGGCATTATAAAGTGGTAATTAACCCTTTGTGTGATTCTATCCCTCTATTAGTTCAGCCTAAGACCGTGCTGGTGGCTTCTTTGGCAGCGAATTATCAGTGCATTTCTAGGCAGCAAATAACATCTCTGGCTAGAAATATTTAAATTACCCTCTGAATGATTAATCTAGTGCCAGGCAGGAAAAAAAATTTGCTTTCCCCCCCCCTTTCCTACACCAGTTTTCATTTGGATGGCGCAGGAGAATTCCATCAGCTGGTTAGCCTTTTTTTTTTTTTTTGCACAGATTTATCAGTGAAGTGACTGTGGGAGTGCAAGTATTTGGTTTCAAAAAAAAAAAAAGAAAAAGAAAAAGAAAGAAAGAAAAACAGATGCTGGCAGATAACACCTGCCAGCAGCTCCTTGAGCCAAAGGCTTCTTATCCCGGGATGGTTGTTGGGCAGCTGCAGATTCTGGGAGGAAAAAAGATAAACTAAATGCATTTAGGTTAAGGGATTGCTGAACAGGTGCACGATGGCCCACCTGCCTTCTCTGAGCCACCGTTTTGTCTTCCCATACAAAGTGCCTCTCAGCCTTCCTGAATCTTGCCAGCATCACAGAGAGTCCGTGTCAGTTTCTCCGTCATGTTTTCCTGAGAGATTCTGCAGGGTTTTTTTTCTCTCTCTCTCTCTCTCTCTCTCTCTCTCTCTCTCTCTCTCTCTCTCTCTCTCTCTCTCTCCCTCTCATCTCTCTCTTCTCATCATTTCTCTCTCTCTCCCTCCCTCCCTCCTCTCTCTCCGCCATCTCTCCCTCTCTTTTCTCTCTACCCCTTCCTGCCTATTCTCCCTCTCCCTCTCTTTCCTCTCACTCCCTTCTCCCCTCTCTTTCACTGTAACTTCCTCTACTCCCTCTCTTTCTCCCTCTCTCTCCTCTCTCTGTCCTCCCTCTTCCGTCTCTCTCCCCCTCCCTCTCTCTCTCCCTCTCTCTCCCCTCTCCCTCCCTCTCACTCCCTCTCTCTTTCTCCCTCCCTCTCTCCCTCCCTCTCTCCCTCCATCTCTCTCTTTCTCTCTCTCCCTCCCCTCCCCTAACAACCAAGCTCAGAGAGCACCAAGGACCCCACACCCTCCCCTTCCCCCCCTTCCTCCTCTCTGCAAACCCGACTCCCTTCTAGCAACTGATGATGTTACCTAGTCGGGTGATGAGACGTCTGCAAGAAAAATGACCAAACTCAGAGAAACCTCACAGTCGTTGGTCTTCCTCCTCCTCCTCCTCCTCCTCCTCCTCCTCCTCCTCCTCCTCCTCCTCCTCTCCACATCCCACACTCCCTTCTAGCACTGACGAGGTTACCTAGTTTGGGTAAGAAATGTCTACAAGAAAACCACCAAACTCAGAGAACAGCAAGGACCCCACCGTCATTGGTTTTCCTCCTCCTCCTCCTCCTCCTCCTCCTCCTCCTCCTCCTCCTCCTCCTCCTCCTCCTCCTCCTCCTCCTTCTCCTCCTCTTCCTCTCCACATCCCACACTCCCTTCTAGCACTGGTGATGTTATCTAGTTTGGTAATGAGATGTCTGCAAGAAAACCACCAAGCTCAGAGAGCACCAAGGACCCCACAATCCTCATCCTCCTCCTCCTCCTCCCTTTCCTCCTCCTCCCCCCCATGGCCCCCCTATTCCCTTCTAGTACTGATGATGTTACCTACTTAGGGTAATGAAACGTCTGCAAGAAAACAACTAAGCTTAGAGAGCACCAAGGACCCCACAATCTTCCTTCTTTTCCTCCTGCTCCTCCTCTCCACATCCCACACTCCCTTCTAGCACTGATGATGTTACCTAGTTTGGGCAAGAAACGTCTGCAAGAAGACCACCCAGCTCAGAGAGCACCCAGGGCCCCAACAATTCAACCCTGAGCTACAGAGATTCTCTTTCCTCAATATGTCCTTTTGCACAATGAAAAGGAGGCTGCGGCCAAGTGGTTTTCAGCAAAGGAAGCCCGGCACTAACTTCCCAAGAATTTATGCCCTGTTTTCTTCTTCTCCTTGATCCTCCCTCCCATCACATCTTCCATCATATCTCCTGACAGTGCGCAGGCCTTGTGCATCGCCATTACACAGCTGTTAAGCCTCAATTAATAGGCTTTAATGATTAGTCATTAGTGGTGCAACAAACAGTTTAACATTCTGCATGAGGGTTGGGGGAAAAAAAAAACCTGCGCCCGCTCTCTGAGAGCTGCCTTTTTTTCAGGCATCACGCACAGCTTGGCTGAAGGAAACACACCATACAGGTAGTCCTCGATTTATAACAGGTCGTTTAGTGACCGTTCGAAGTTACAACAGCCCTGAAAAAAGTGACTTATGACCATTTTTCACACTTATGACCGTTGCAGCATCCCCGTGGTCAAGTGAACAAAATTCAGGCGCTTGGTAACTGACTCGTATTTATGACAGTTGCCCCGTCCTGGGATCACGTGATCACTTTTTGGGAACTTCTGACAAGCACAGTCAATGGGGAAGCAAAAATCACTTAACAACTGTGTTGCTAACTGAACCACTGCAGCGGTTCACTTAAAAGCTGTGGCAGGAAAGGTCATAAAAGGGGGGCAAAGCTCACTTATTAACCACTGTCTTGCTTAGCAACGGAAATCTCAGGCTCAGTTGTGGCCGTAGTTCAGGACTACCTGTATTTGTGTGGGATTAAGAAAAGGGAGGAAAATAGTTTTCCCAAGAAGGATAATTGAGCAAGGGAGTGTTTTGCTGCAGAAAACATAGAATACCGAGTAGCTTAAAACTACAGGATGGAGAACAGGTACAGAATTGCCCTAGCTTCCCGTTAACCAAACGATCCATGTTGTAAAACTGCAGTTGGTAGGAAACTTGTCTAATAGTATGCATGTGTGTGGGGCTTGGTACAGGCAATCCTTGACTTACAACCGTTCATTTAGGGACTGTTAAAAGTTACAAGGAAGGAAGGAGGGAAGAAAAGAAGGAAGAAAAGAAGTTGAAATAGAGAGATGGAAGGGAGGGAGGAAGGAAGGAAGGAAGAATAGAGAGATGGGAGGGAGGGAGGAAAAGGAAGGAAGGAAGGAGAAATAGACAGATAGGAGGAAGGAAGGAAGGAAGGAAGGAGAAATAGAGAGATGGAAGGGAGGGAGGAAGGGAGGGAGAGAGGGAGGAGAAATAGAGAGATGGAAGGGAGGGATGGAGGGAGGAAGGGAGGGAGGAGAAATAGAGAGATGGAAGGGAGGGAGGGAGGAGAAATAGAGAGATAGAAGGGAGGGAGGGAGGGAGGGAGGGAGGAAGGAGAAATAGAGAGATGGGAGGGAGGGAGGGAGGAAGGAAGGAAGGAGGGAGGGAGAAATAGAGAGATGGAAGGGAGGAAGGGAGGAGGGAGGAAGGAAGGGGAAATAGAGAGATGTGAGGGAGAGAGGAAGGAAGGAAGGAAGGAAGGAAGGAAGGAAGGAAGGAAGGAGGGAGAAATAGAGATGGAAGATAGGAAGGGAGGAGGGAGGAAGGAAGGGGAAATAGAGAGATGGAAGGAAGAGAGGAAGGAAGGAAGGAAGGAAGGAAGGAAGGAAGGAAGGAAGGAGTTTGAAGTTACAATGGCACTAAAAAAAGGGGGATTTATGACTTTTTTCACACATATGACCATTGCAGCATCCTTCTGGGCATGTGATCAAAATTCCAGCGCTTGGCAACTGACAATTTACGAGGGTTCCAGGGTCTTTGGTCTTTGGGGATGTTATTCAGCCCTGAAGAAGGCAGCCTGATTTGGGTTCACTGACGGTTTCCTTCAAGGAAAAAGAATGGATCATTTTTTCCAAGAGACGTTTTTGCTTTAAAAACCTAGCAGAATCTCCAAGAACGCTAACTGCCTTAATCCTGGATATAATTTCCAGTGGCTCCAGGCAAGAATTTACTCCCCCAGGCCATAACCAGCAAGTCACCATAAATTATTTGTGTTGTACAAATTGCAGGATAACGTTGGCGGGATTAAAAAAAAAAAAAAAAAACCACCATGCAGCCGTTGGGAGTCTTCGAGCACATTTCTTATGCACGTCTTATATAGGACAGGAATTGCATTTATTGTTTTCTTTTTCTCTTTGTTTAAAGCGGTACAGGGTAGTCCTCGTCTTACGACCACAACGGAGCCCAAAATTTCCGTTGCCAGGCGAGACCGTTGTTCAGTGAGTTTTGCCCCATTTTATGACCTTTCTCGCCACGGTTGTTAAGTGAGTCACTGAAACTGTTAAGTTAGTAACGTGATCGTTAAGTGAAGCTGGCTTCCTAGGAGAGTGGATGTTCTCACCTGCTTTACAGGTCATCCTTGGTGTATAAAACATTCTTTTAGTGACTGTCTGAAGTTCCAATGGTACTGAAAAAATGGTCCTCACACTTATGACTGTCACAGCATCCCCATGGTCATGGGATCAACCTCGGGTTGCTAGGCAACTGGTATGTCTTTGCAATGGCTGCCTGCCATTTGAATGTTCCCAGCCAGCTTCAGACAAACACAGTCAAAGGGAGAGGCCGGAATTCACTTAACAAATTGTGATTCACTTAACAATTGCAGGGATTGGCTTGACAAACATGGTAAAACAAGTCCAGTAACCATGGAGTTTCAGTGGTCGTAAGTGCGAGGATGAGACATAAGTCACTTTTTCCAGTGCAATTGAAACCTCCTCAGTCATTAAACAAATGGTTGTAAGTTATACAGGTAGTCCTCAACTTACCACCACAATGGAGCCTAAAATTTCTGTTGCTAAGGGAGACATTTGAGTTTTAGGCCATATTTACGATCTTTCTTTGCCTCGGTTGTTAAGTGAATCACTGCAGTTGATAAGTTAGCAACTCGGTTCCCCATGATCTTTGTTTGGCAGAAGGTTGCAAAAAGCTAGAATAGAAATACAGAATAGAATAGAATAGAAGAGAAGAGAAGAGAAAAGAAAAGAAATTGGACAATAGAAGAGAAGAGAAGAGAAGAGAAATTGGAGAAGAGAAGAGAAATTGGAGAAGAGAAGAGAAATTGGAGAATAGAATAGAAGAGAATAGAAATACAGATTAGAGTAGAAATACAGAATAGAATAGAACAGAACAGAAATTGGAGAAGAGAAGAGAAATTGGAGAATAGTATAGAATAGAAATACAGATTAGAGTAGAAATACAGAAGAGAAGAGAAGAGAAGAGAAGAGAAATTGGAGAAGAGAAGAGAAATTGGAGAAGAGAAGAGAAATTGGAGAAGAGAAGAGAAGAGAAATACAGATTAGAGTAGAAATACAGAATAAAATAGAACAGAACAGAAATTGGAGAAGAGAAATTGGAGAATAGAATAGAATAGAAATACAGATTAGAGTAGAAATACAGAATAGAATAGAATAGAATAGAATAGAATAGAATAGAATAGAATAGAAGCTGGAAGGGACCTTGGAGGTCTTCTAGTCCAGCCCCCTGCTCAAGCAGGAGAAAGGGGATCACATGACCTTGGGACACAGCAGCGGTCATAAATACGACTCGGTTGCTATATATCTGTATTTTGATCACGTGACCATGGGGATGCTGCAACAGTCTTAAGTGTGAAAAAAGGTCATAGGTCACTTTTTTCAGTGCCGTTGTAACTTTGAACGTTCACTACCTGTGTACACATCCTGTCAAGGTTTGTTTCCTTATTGCTGGTCACATTTTTCCAGTGGTGTACCACTCCTCTCTCTCTCTTGAGCATTGTTTTCGCTTTCTGCCTCATCAGCCCTGGATTTGTGATGCAAAAGTAAATTACTGACTCCGTGCCGTTTTTAAGCTATTTATTTATTTATTGTTTCCTCCAGGCACCGGCAAGGTTAAATGATGTGATAATAGTAATAATACCGTAGGCAAATCCTCTGCAAGCGGGCAGCCAGGGCTGAAACGTGCCATTTGCATTTTTAAGGAAATACTTCTTTGGAGACAGCCTGGGTGAAAGGTCAGCATTTGCATATAAATAGAAAAGAAAGTCTGAAATGCTGGAAGTTACATCTATATCATTTTTTTTTCCCTCCGCTTCTGAGCCGCTCTTGGGGAAGATTTAAAAAAAAAAAAAAAAGGCCCGCTTTGCCCTTCGTGGGCTATTGAAGGCAGAAAATGGCAGAAGGTTCAAAATGCAATGAAATTTTAAAGAAAAGAAAAGAAAAGAAAAGAAACTTCCTTTTCATACCTCCCTTCCTACTTCAATAGAATAAAAGTATCCGGGAGGGACACTTCACACTTGACTTTCGAACAAGGTTGAACAACCAAAGACAGGCAGAGCGTCAGTGGCTCTTAGAAGGAACCGCGGGAAAGGTTTGGCCTTCCACTTTCATAGTTTTGCATATTTTTTTTAGTTTTGTTTACTCAGAGAGGTAATCCTCCCCTTGAAAGGTGATCACATGACCTTGGGACACAGCGACCGTCATAAATACGAATCAGTTGCCAAGCATCTGAATTTTGATCGCATGATCGCGGGGATGGTACAAAGGCTGTAACGGTGAAAACTAAGTCATAAGTGATCACCACGATGTAAAAAAGATGTTGAGACTAGTCTAGAAAGAGCGCAGAGAAAAGCAACAAAGATGATCAGGGGACTGGAGACTAAAACATATAAGGAAAGGCTGCTGGAATTGGGTATGTCTAGTTTAATGAAGAGAAGGACGAGGGGGGACATGATGGCAGTGCTCCAATATCTCAAGGGCTGCCCCAAAGAACAGGGAGTCAAGCTATTTTCCAAAGCGCCTGAAGGCAGGACAAGAAGCAACGGATGGAAACTAATCAAGGAGAGAAGCAACCTAGAACTAAGGAGAAACTTCCTGACAATGAGAACAATTAACCAGTGGAACAACCTGCCTCCAGAAGCGGTGAATGCTCCAACACTGGAAGTTTTTAAGAAGAGACTGGACAGCCATTTGTCTGAAATGGTATAGGGTTTCCTGCCTGAGCAGGGGGTTGGACTAGATGATGTCCAAGGTCCCTTCCAACTTTATTATTATTATTATTATTATTATTATTATTATTATTATTATTATTGCAGGTAATCCTCAATCATTTGTTTATTGACTGTGCAAAGTAACAACAGCCCTGAAAAAAAGAGACTTATGACCGTTTTTCACACTTATGACCATTGCACCATCCCCATGGTCACTTGTTCAAAATTCAGACGCTTGGCAATTGACTCATATTTATGACCGTTGCAGCGTCACGGGGTCACGGGATCAACTTTTGCAACCGTCTGACAAGCACAATCAATGGGGAATCCAGATTCGCTTCATAATTGTGTTACCAACTTGAACAGAATAGAATAGAATAGAATAGAATAGAATAGAATAGAGTAGAGTAGAGTAGAGTAGAGTAGAGTAGAGTAGAGTAGAGTAGAGTAGAGTAGAACAGAATAGAACAGAATAGAATTACAGAATGCTTTGAGCTGTAAGCACAAAGCACCAGTGGTGGGATTCAAATATGTGAACAACCTGTTTTCTGCATGGATGCCGCTTCCGGAAGTCCATTCTGGGCCTGGGCGACAAAAAAATTAACTACCGGTTCTGTCAAAGTGGTGCGAATTGGCTGAATCCCACCACGGCATAAGCAGTGTCCTGATTAATAGGAAGTGGGCTTCCTATAATCTTCTCAGCTGTCCTTACCACTCTCTGTATGGAAGCCAACATAGCTATTAACAAACAGTTTAACAACATACTGCAAAGAGGTAACATTGAAAATTGGTTAACATTTGGCAAATCCCGCCTGATGATGGAAGATCCAGCCAAAGGGGCAGCACCAGGTAACTTTACAGGCCAATTTCCTGCTTACCAACAACTTTCAGATTGCTAACTGGTGTGGTAACTGATGCAATCCAACAGCATCTCTCCACCTGAGCAGAAAGGAAATTGCACAAACAGCAAAGGAACAAAAGGATCAGTTGCTAACTGACCAAGTGATTTTGGAAAACTGTGAGAAGGAAGACCACCCTGAAAGTAGCTTGGACGGAGTATAATGTTGCAAGCACAGATAAATCTTTGACAACTGTTCATTTAGTGACTGTTGGAAACTACAGTGGCACTGAAAAAAAAGTACTTAGGACCATGTTTCACACTTACAACCATTGCGGCATCCCCCTAGGGTCACATGATCAAAATTCAGACGCTTGGCAACTGGCATGTACCTATGATGGTTGCAGTGTCCCCGGGGTCATGTGATCCCTTTTCACGACTTTTTGACAAGCAAAGTCAATGGGGAAGCCCGCTCCACTTAACCATGTGACTAGCTTAGCAAGTGTAGCGATTCACTTAACCACTGCGGCAAGAAAGGTCGTAAAATGGGGCAAAACTCACTTTACAAATGTCTCGCTTGGTGACTGAAACGTTGGGCTCCGTTGTGGTCGTAATTCGAGGACTACCTGTAATAGCAATTTCCTGGCCTCGGTTACATCGAGCTAATTAAAGCCTCTTTGACTGCTACAACATCCCGGCTTCCTTGCCACCAGCCTTGAATTGCTACTTATGACTAAGCTATGAACGGGCTTGCTTCTCTCTCTGGATGGCTTTTATTCTGACTTTTGCGTTTTCTCAAGGCTCTTCCAATCTCTCGCCTACGTTAGTGTAGCAAAACTGAGGTGTGTGTGAAATAAATCTTGCCTTTTTATAGAGTTTTGACAAAAGCCCCTCCCCACCACCACCCATTAGCAACTGTTTTATGATGAATAGGAAAACCTCAAACTGCCTTAGGAACAAGCTACTGATAGGGCTGTTTCCTCCTATATTTAACTTTCTGACCTTAATATCGTAATCTGAAAAGCTCCCACCCAATAAGGCCAGGTGGGTGGCTACCTTGCTGTGACAAGTTGTGAGAAGGGTAGGTGAGGAACAGAAGGAAGGTGAGACAACAACAGCCAAGAGACAGGAAGGAAGACTAATAAATAATAAAGCTGGAAGGGACCTTGAAGGTCATCTAGTCCAACTCCCTGCTCAGGCAGGAAACCCTATACCATTTCAGACAAATGGCTGTCCAGTCTCTTCTTAAAGACTTCCAGTGTTGGGAGCATTCACAACTTCTGGAGGCAGGTTGTTCCGCTGATTAATTGTTCTCACTGTCAGGAAATTCTCCAAGGCGCCTGAAGGCAAGACAAGAAGCAGCGGATGGAAACTGATCAAGGAGAGAAGCAACCTAGAATATAAGGAGGAATTTCCTGACAGAAAAATTAGCAGGTGGAACAACCTGCCTCCAGAAGCCATTTGTCTGAAATGGTATAAGGTTTCCTGCCTGAGCAGGGGGTTGGACTCGATGACCTCCAAGGTCCCTTCCAACTTTATTATTATTATTATTATTATTATTATTATTATTATTATTATTATTATTATTATTAAATTTCCCCTTAGTTCTAGGTTGCTTCTCTCCTTGATTAGTTTTCATCCGTTGCTTCTTGTCCTGCCTTCAGGCGCTTTGGAGAATAGCTTGACTCCCTCTTTTTTGGGGCAGCCCCTGAGATATTGGAAGGCTGCTGTCATGTCACCCCATCCTGCCCATCCTTCTTTGGGTGGGATCAAGGAGTCAAAACTATAGCTAGTCCTTGAATTAATGACACGGTAGTCATTAACTGTTGTAGTCAACTTACTTTTTTTTTTACATACATTTGTATTAGTTTTTTTAAATAATAACAGTGCTTAAAATATTTATCAGCAACATATTGTCTGGGTTTCAATGTCTAATTTACTAATATATATTCCTTTCTCTCTACCTCATTTATCTAGCCACTTATAAAACGTATTCCATGTTGTAAAATAAACTGAATCTTCTTTCTCTTTCCTTATCAATGTCAATCTCTCCATTTCTGCACACTCTTAAGATTTTTTTTAATTAACACTTCTTCCGCTGGTATTTCTTCAATATTTTCCAATATTGAGCAAATGCAATTCTTGCTGCAGTTAATATATGTAAAATTAAACAAATACACTCTTTCTCATCATCACCTACGATTATACCTAATAAAAATAATTCTGGCCTAAACTCTAATTGTTGTGGTCAACTTACAACAGTTCACTCAGTGGCCATTTGAAGTTGCAACAACCCTGACTTATGACCATTTTTCACACGACCGTCGCAGCATCCCCAGGGTCATATGATCAAACTTCACACACTTGGCAACTGACTCATATTTATGACGGTCACCTTGGGGGATCAAGTGATCCCGTTTTGCGATCTTCTGACAAGCAAAGTCCATGGGGAAGCCAGATTCACTTAACAACCCTGTTACTTGTTTAACAACTGCAGTGATTCACTTAACAACTGTAGCAAAAAGGGTGATAAAGATCATTGTTTTTTTTTAAAGTTTTTTATTTATAATACAGTTAAAAACAAGGATGGACATAACGTGACATTCCAAAATAAATATTCCTAACATTTTGTTCCTCTTAATACATATAATTAATACATAATTCTTGATCTCTATATAAACATATTCTTCTATACAATACAGTTATATATAATTCTATCTTAACGCTAATTTAAAACCCGAGCAGTTCCCCTTGATTCACACCAGTGATAAAATTTGTCCCAGATCTCGAAATAGTCTGATTCTGTCTTATCCTTCATTTCCATTGTGAGCCTATCCATTTCAGCACACGATAAAATTTTATATATAATCTCTTCTTCTGTTGGAATTCCTTTATTCCTCCAGTTTTGAACATACACCAATCTAGCAGCCGTGAGAATGTGTAACATCAAATAAAACACTCCTTTTTTGTATTTCTGCATGGTTATGCTTAGTAAAAAGAGTTCTGGTTTTAACTCTACCACTAACTTTAATATTTCTTCCAGCCATTTTTTTATCTTATTCCAAAAGTCATGGGCTCGTGGGCACTCCCACCACATAGGATAGTATGTCCCTTTTGCCAATTTACATTTCCAACATTTGGAGGAAACATTTGGACCCATTTTGGCTGATCTTACGGGTGGGAGATGCCATCTATAGAACATTTTGTAGAGATTTTCTTTATAGGAAATGGCCAGAGTAAGTTTCCTGTTTCTTACCCATAATTCCTGCCAGATGTGCAGATCAAAATTGAGATCAAAATCCTTGCTCCACGTTAACATGGTCTCTTTTACCTGTTCCTCATACATTGCATAAAGGTCATTGTTAACAGGCCAATGCCTTATATGTACTCCAATTAGACGTTTTAATTTTTTTTTAGGGTTTTAATGGCTTTCTCCTGTATTTATTGTTTTAAAATGATTTTTTTTTTCAAAAAAAGATTTTAACCATTTCTGCATTGCGAGCCGCCCAGAGTCAATTTGCTGAGATGGGCGGCTATGGAAATCAGATAAATAAATTAAAATATACAAATAAAATGGGGTGAAACTCGACAGCTGCCTCGCTGAGCGAGGGAAATTTTGGGCTCAGTTGTGGCCGTTAAGCCGAGGACCACCCGTACAACTCTGCGCTGTGCAGGAAATAAAGTACAATAAAGTAAAACCCGCCCTAATATTTCTGTAAGGAAACTTGAGCGTGCTTCAGGCAGGAGCTGAGTGAAAAAGTGCAACAGTTCAGCCTCAGAAATCTTGCTTTTAAGAAATTGTCAGTTCTTTTCCTTCTGCTTGTCAGATCAAAGCCCTCCTTGTGAGCCACCTACAGATTAAGCCAGAGATATTTCCTATCCCCGTAATAATATTCGCCGGAGGTGCTTTGTTAGGCAACTTCAGAAGTCCCTGGCTGCTTAAAATACTTGACTTCTCTCTTTACGTCAGTGCAGCTTATGTAATGAGATTCTGGCTGCGGGAGAGGACAATTTATTCTCCTCTATTCTTAGCGCCAAGGTTTTTCTTCAAGAGGCATTTGATGAAATCTGCAACTGGACAAGTATCTTAGCTAAAAGGGCTACAGGGCAGATTCTCCTGTGGGCCCTGAGTGGAAAGGAGGAGGAAAGAAGCAACCTGGAATTAAGGAGAAACTTCCTAACAGCGAGGACAATAAACCAGGGGAACTACTTGCCTCCAGAGGTTGTGGGTGCTTCATCACTGGAAGTTTTTAAGAAGAGATTGGACAGCCACTTGTCTGAAATGGTATAGGTTTCTCCTGCTGGAGCAGGGGGCTGGACTAGAAGATCTCCAAGGTCCCTTCCAGCTCTATTCTGCAACTAATTAACAAACTCCAGAATGTAAACTTGATAACTTTCCTTCTGAATGTCTTCAGTGACAGGTAGTCCTTGGCTTACAACCAAAATTGAGCCCAATGTTCCTGTTGCTAAGCGGGGCAGATGTGAAGTGAATTTTGCCCCATTTTATAACCTTTCTTGCCACAGGTGTTAACTGAATCACTGCAGCTGTTAAGTTGGTAATACAGTTGTGAAACGAATCTGGATTCCCCATTGATTGCGTTTGTCAGAGGGTCGCAAAAGTTGACCCTGGGACGCTGCAACGGTCATAAATATGAGTCAATTGCCAAGCGTCTGAATTTTGAACAGGTGACCATGGGGATGGTGCAACGGTCATAAGTGTGAAAAACGGTCATAAGGCTCTTTTTTCAGGGCTGTTGTTACTTTGGACAGTCAATAAACGAATGATTGTAAGTTGAGGATTACCTGTAATAATAAAGTTGGAAGGGACCTTGGAGGTCATCTAGCCCAACTCTCTGCTCAGGCAGGAAACCTTATACCATTTCAGACATATGGCTGTCCAGTCTCTTCTTAAAAACTTCCAGTGTTGGAGCATTCACCGCTTCTGGAGGCAGGTTGTTCCACTGGTTAATTGTTCTCACTGTCAGGAAGTTTCTCCCTAGTTCCAGGTTGCTTCTCTCCTTGATTAGTTTCCATCCGTTGCTTCTTGTCCTGCCTTCAGGTGCTTTGGAGAATAGCTTGACTCCCTCTTCTTTGGGGCAGCCCCTGAGATATTGGAACACTGCTATCATGTACTTAGTGAAAACTCTGGATGTTTTATTTCCAAGATATTTGGATCTCAGCTACCCCATAAACGTTGCAGGCCCAAAACGCTGTCCCACCTTTCAAGCATCAAGGCATGTTCCAAAGGCGTTGGCTTTGGATAGTGAGATGAGTGGCACATAAATTAAACAAATTAATGTTATTTATTTACAATGGGGAAAAAACCTTTGGATATAATATAGAATTAGAGAAATGGCAAAATATTTGGGGAAGAAATTACAAATTGACAATGGCAACTTCTTCTAAAGAAAACGTCTATAAGATGTTTTATAGATAGCACCTACCACCTGCTAGATGAGCAAAAATGTTTAAAAATATGTTTAGTAAATGTTGGAAATGTAACCAAGAATCTGGCACATAGTACCATTTATGGTGGATCTGTGTTAAAGCAAAAAAATAAATAAATAAATTTTGGGACAAAAATACACACTTGGTTAGAAAAGATGTTAGGAAAACATGTATTTAAACCTGAACTTTTCTTACTAGGTATAATACCAGAAAAATCTGATAAGCAAAGTGTATATTTAACATGGCATGTACTAACAGCAGTGAGGATGGTATTTGTTCAGCACTGGAAGAATGAAGAAACACCACTAGATGAAGAGATAATCAAGAAGACATTGAACTGTGCTGAAATGGACAAATTTATATTGAGGATCAAAGAGAAAGAATATTTTCAAACATGGAATTTATTTTATCAATGGTTGGAAAAAAAGGGGTAGAGACTAAGAATGTAACTTGTATTATTAAGCAAACAAATTAACCCAGACAATATTTATTAAGCACCAATCAAATGTGATAATAGAAAATTAGTAAGAAAAATTGGGGGAAAAATTAAATAAATAAATGTGAAGGTATGGGAGCCTTATTTGTTTATTTACAACTCAAGGTGGCAAACATATCCAACACGCCTTCCTATTTCTATTCTTCCCACAACATCAACCCTATGAGGTGGGCTGGGCTGAGAGAAACTGACTGGCCCAAAGTCACCCACCCAGCTTTCATGCCTAAGGTGGGACTAGAAGTCACCAGCTTCTGGTGATTGGTCCAGAATCACCCCATCAGTTTTCTTGGCCAAAGTGGGACTAGAATAAATAATATCCTGTTGATTGGCCCAAAGTCACCTAGCCAGCTTTCATGCCTAAGGTGGGACTAGAAGTCAGCACCTCCTGGTGATTGGTCTAGAGCAGGGGTAGGCAACCTTGGCTCTTTTATGACTCGTGGACTTCAACTCCCAGAATTCCTGAGCCAGCCACGCTGAGGAGAAAGGGAGAGGTTTCCAAGCTGAGCCATGCTGGCTCAGGAATTCTGGGAGTTGAAGTCCATGAGTCAAAAGAGCCAAGGTTGCCTACCCCTGGTCTAGAATCATCCAATCGTTTTTTTCACCCAAAGTGGGACTAGAATAAACAGTCTCCTGGTGATTTGGTGCAAAATCGCTGGCTGAGGAATTCTGGGAGCTGAAGTCCACAAGCCATAAAAGGGCCAAGTTTGAAGATCCCTGGTTTACCAGAACGAGCAAACAAAATAGGCAACTCTCGTTTCAGAACCTCGATTTTTAACCTTGCACTATCCAACTCGATCGGGACATTTTATTTCATCCTTTTTTTTTTTTCCTACATAGCCTTGCCGAAATTCTCCCTTCGCCCCAGAATATCTAACATCTGATCAGAGGATGCTGGAGGCATTTTTTTTTTTTAAATTCTATTCCAATGGAAAGAAAAAAAGAGAGAGGAGGAAAAACACCAAATGCACTTGGGATCCTGCCAGTGTTCTGACACCATCTGCGTTCTTCGTTCACACCATTTGTTAATATTTTACCCAGCATACCTAAACAAGATGCAAGAAATGTGTTCAGCAGCAATCTTTCTCTTCAACGGAGGTAGGCCTGTTAGTAATGAAAATGGCCTCTTCAAAGAATGTTCTGCGCATTGGGGTGCCTTATTTGAGGGGGGTCCATGCTGTGGACAGGGTTACCCCCCTGTGCTATTACCTCCACAATGCAACCATACAGATCATGTTTTTGCCAGTTCTTTTTCTGGGTTGGGGGGGGGGTTTGGCTTGTTGAGAGCGAGGGTCTAACCCAGGGGTCTTCAAACTTGGCCCTTTTAGGACTTGTGGTCTTCAACTCCCAGAATTGCTCAGCCAGCGTGGAGCAAAACTCACTTAACACACGTCTCCCTTAACAGCAGAAATTTTGGGCTCCATTGTGGTTGTAAGTTGAGGGCTACCTGTAAATAGGCATCAGATGTGAGAAGTGTATTTGACGCCAGCCCAAGAATAGATGGACAGCACGATAAGGTGGGGGTGCTGAAATGACCAAAGGAGAGAATTCAGTGGAAAATTTTTATTTATCTATCCACTTTGGTTGATTTCTCTGGTGAGGCCAGTGGAAGTGATGATGGTGGAGAAGGAGGAGAAGGAGGAATGGAAGGTTTGATCCTGCTGGAAATGAGGTGGAACAAAGAATGGAATGGAGAAGACACACCGTGAAAGTTTAGCACAGTGATGGCGAACCTTTTAGAGACCGAGTGTCCAAACTGCAATCCAAAACCCATTTATGCATTGTCGGGAGCCGGGTGGGTGTGGACCATTGGGTGGGCGTGGCTACGGTGTTAACGGCAGACTGGGTGGGACTAAAAAGTTCAATCAATAAATTCCAATTTTGCAAGATCTTTTTTTTTCCTGCGAGAAGTTGAAATTGACTGATTGAATCTTTTTTTTTTTTTTTTTTGCACATGGTGGCGGAGGCCTAAAGCAAAAAGGTTTTATAAAACCCAGCTGAAGGCCTAGAACTGGGGCGAGGGAGCGTGTGCCCACAGAGAGGACTCTGAGTGCCGCCTCTGGCACCCGTGCCACAGGTTCGCCACCAGTGGTCTAGCATGTGTAAATCCTATTTTGTCTGGGCACTTCCTAATGATTTTTTTTCCCCCAGGTGATGGGAATAGTGCTCCATTCCTGGCCAAGATATGCTACCCAAGCCTTTTTCCAGTCTTCTGTCCTCCTTTCTCACAAAAGGATTAGATAAGGTGACCTTCTGTCCTGCTGATGTCCAATTGTGGTCACCACCACATAAAAAAGATGCTGAGACCCCCAGAAACAGTGCAGAGAAGAGCAACAAAGATGATCAGGGGTCTGGAGGCTCAACCCTACAATGAATGGTTAAAGGAACCAGGTATGCCTAGCTAGCATCACAAAGAGAAGGACTAGGAGTGACATGATAATTAGTACGTGAGGGGCTGTTACAGGGAAGAGGGCATTAATTTATTCTCCAAAGCTCCTAAGGACAGGGCAAAATAATAATCATAATCATAATCATAATAATAAGCAAGGGTAGTACCAATAGTAATAGTAATAGGCGGCTTGGGTGCAATCCCAAAACAACTGGAGCACCACTTGAACACTATTGGCATTGACAAATTCTCTATTGGTCAATTGCAAAAGGTAGCCTTACTAGGAACTGCTTCCATCCTGCGACGATATCTGTAATACCATAAAACATCCACATCTGCCTATCTCATGTCCTTGGTAAGGATTCGATAGGTAGACAAAATGCCAAATCGTCTGAACATCTGGCTGACTGTGCGATGATCAATAATAATAATAATAATAATAATAATAATAATAATAATAATAATAGTAGTAGTAGTAGTAATAGGTAGAAGCTGGTCAGAGCGAAGTTCACCCAGGAACCCAGGATGAGCAGTAAGAACAATCAACCAATGGAACTGTTTGCCTCCTGGCGTTATGACCACAATTGAGCCCAACGTTTTTGTTGTTAAGCGAGACCTTTGTTAAGCGGGTTTTGCCCCGTTTCATGACCTTTCTTGCCTCAGTTGTTAAGTGAATCACTGCAGTTGATAAGTTAGTAAGTGAATCTGTTCCCCTGTTGACTTTAAGGTCACAAACTGTGAAAAATGGTCATAAGCCACTTTTTTTCAGTGCCGTTGTAATTTTGAACGGTCACTAAATGAATTGTTGTAAGTCGAGGATTACCATAGATATACATTCTGTGTTTGTTGTTTTGGTCATCCCTAAAAACAGTACAATATTCCTACAAATTGCTAAAAACAATTCAATATTCCTACAAATTGCTAAAAACAATTCAATATTCCTACAAATGGATTTAACGGTTGTCTGGGGCCCTTCTGCTTTTATTAATGAGAATATTGTAAGAACAAAAATGAGGACGCTCCACTTGGTAGTTTGTTGAACAAGTTTTCAGCTCTTTCAAAGTTTTCCATTTAATTCCAAACACAACAGATGTACGATGCAATTTTGTTGGGGGGGGGGGAGGAGAGATTAAAAAAAAAAAATCTCCTTTTTCTGATTTGCTCTTTCATTCAGCCTGATTAAAATAACTTGGCGATTTATTGTTGTTGATGCTGTTGTTTTGATCATCTGCCTATTTCGGCATTAATAGAAACAAAGGGGGGGGGAGGAGAACTTTTCACAAAATGGTCAGGATGAGCTGGTTTTATAAAAGGAAAAGGAGAAGGAAAAAAAAAACAAAAACCAAACCCTAAAAAGGTAGAGCAAAAGAGGAAAACAGACAGCGGGGTTAGCAACCAAGTGTGCTGCTTAAAGAGATGAAATGAAATCTTTCTCTCTCCCAACACAGGTTGTTTTTTTTCCCATTTGAAAGTGTTTATTAATCTATTCTCTCTGAAGCCAAGAAAAGAAAGTTCAATCAAACACAAAGATCAAAGTTACTTTAATTCAGGTGAAAAATGATTATTTTTTTTCCCCCTCTGGGTTGAAAAAAAAAAAAAACCCACACAAAAGGAGGTTTCATTATTCTCTTTAAAAAAGATATCCATTAGTTGCCAGTAATAGCTTCAACAGGTGACGGCCTTTGCTGAATTTCCCCAAATGGAACATTTATAAAAACTTGCCAGAAACAAGGGAGGCAAGAGTAAAGCTTTTATTTTATTTTATTTTATTTTATTTTATTTTATTTTATTTATTTATTTATTTATTGCTCTTTCTTCTCAGCTCCCAGGAATGTTGGTCAAGCATTCAGGGGAATGTAAAATAGGGACTGAACAGCTGCACAGCCTCCGTGGTGCTCTATGGCTAGTCCTCAACTTACAATGTTTCATTTAGCGACTGTTTGAAGTTACAACAGTACAGGTAGTCTTTGACTTACAACCGTTCACTTAGTGACCGTTTGAAGTTTAAAATGGCAGGGAAAAAAGTGACCTATGACCGTTTTTCATACTTATGACTGTTGCTGCGTCCGGCATGATCAAAATTCTGACTCTTTGGCAACTGACTCATATTTATGACGGTCGCAGTGTCCCGGGATCATGTGATCCCCTTTTGCGAACTTCTGACAAGCAAAGTCAACGGGGAAGGCCAATTCACTTAACAACCGTGTGACTAACAACAGTGATTCACTTAACATCTGTGGCAAGAAAGGTCATAAAAGGAGGCTTAACAACTGTCTCACTTAGCAACAGAAATTTTGGGCTGTGTTGCGATTGTAAGTCAAGGAACCAAACTGAATTGAACCTGAAAAAAAAAATATATTTGTCCCTCGCACTTAAGATTGTTGCAACATCCTCGCAGTGACCTGATCAAAATTTGGGCGACTGGCATGTTTTTACAACAGTTGCCGTGTCCTGAGTTCGAATGATCACCATTTCTGCCCTCCCCAAATGCCTTCTGATAAGCAAAGTCAATGGGGGGGGGGGTGGAAGGTGGATTTGATAAGATAAGATAACCTTTATTGTCAATTTTTTTTACTGTGGGCACAACGGCACACATCAAAAATGAAATTTAGTTGCCCGCTCTCAAACTGAATACATAAACAACACACACACACAATAATAATAATAATCATCATCATCATCATCATCATCATCATCATCATCAGTGCCTGGAGAGAGCAGAATAGAAGAGAAAGAATTGGAGAAGATAACAAAATACAAAGACCTACAAATAGAAATAGAAAGACTGTGGCAAAAGCAAGCAAGGGTAGTACCAATAGTCATAGGCGCCTTGGGTGCAATCCCAAAACAACTGGAGCACCACTTGAACACCATTGGCATTGACAAATTCGCTATTAGTCAATTCAAAAGGCGGCCTTACTAGGAACTGCTTCCATCCTGCGACGATACCTGTATACCATCAACCATCCACATCTGTCTATCCCAGGTCCTGGGTCAGGACTCGATAGGTAGACAAAATGCCAAATCCAGTCTGAACATCTGGCTGACTGTGCGATGATCCATAATAATAATAAAGTTGGAAGGGACCTTGGAGGTCATCTAGTCCAACCCCCTGCTCAGACAGGAAACCATATATACCATTTCAGACAAATGGCTGTACAGTCTCTTCTTTAAAACTTCCAGTATTGGAGCACCCACAACCTCTGGAGGCAGGTGGTTCCATTGGTTAAATTGTTCAAACTGTCAGGAAGTTTCTCCTTAGTTCTAGGTTGCTTCTCTCCTTGGTTAGTTTCCATCTGTTGCTTCTTGTCCTGTCCTCAGGTGCTTTGGAGAATAGCTTGACTCCCTCTTCTTTGGGGCAGCCCCTGAGACCTAAACATACTATATGCATCATATTTGCTTTACAACCTGGTGATTCACTTAACAACTTCAGTGATTCGCTTAACAACCGTGGCATAAAAAGGTTGCAAAATCAGACACAACTTGTCACCTTGTTTAGCATCAGAAATTCTGCTGCCAATTAGGGTTGTAAGTCAAGGATCATCTGTACAGGTTGTCTTCAATTTAGGACCACACGTAATTCTCCATCTTTTACACAAATTCTTGCTCCTGAATCTAGGCTGGACCGAAATACAGAAAATTTTGGGGCAAGAAGTCACGTCTATTACAGTTCCACTGTACTAACATTATGCAAATACCCTGCAGAACTATTTATAAAAGTACAAAATTAATCTCTGTGGGGCTTGCAGTCAACAATTCAGCACAGTCATGTCTGCGTAAGATACTTAAGTAGGGCAAGAAGAGGAGAATGTTAACCTGTTATGCAAACAAGGAACCTGGGTTAATTGATCATGAGGTAGTTAGATTAGCCCCCAGCACACAGTCTTGTTAGGGGATGATCTAGAGAAGGTCAGAAATGGTCTACAGGAAAATATACAGGAAGACAACATGGTCGTAGGCCAGGAAGAGAAAAATTCCATAAGAAAGAAATGTTGTATGGCTTTGAAGATTTTGATATTATACCCTATAACAGTAACAGAGTTGGAAGGCACCTTGGAGGTCTTCTAGTCCAACCCCCAGCTTGACCAGGAGAGCCTATGCCAGGGGTAGGCAACCTTGGCTCTTTTATGACTCGTGGACTTCAACTCCCAGAATTCCTGAGCCAGCCTGGCTCAGCTTGGAAACCTCTCCATTTCTCCTCAGCATGGCTGCCTCAGGAATTCTGGGAGTTGAAGTCCACGAGTCATAAAAGAGCCAAGGTTGCCTATCCCTGCCCTATATCAGGGTCCTCAATCTCGGCTCTTTTATGACTCGTGGACTTCAACTCCCAGAATTCCTGAGCCAGCCACGCTGAGGGAAAAGGAAGAAGTTTCCAAGCTGAGCCATGCTGGCTCAGAAATTCTGGGAATTGGTCCATGAGTCATAAAAGAGCCAAGGTTGCCTACCCCTGGGCTATGCCATTCCAGACAAATCCCTTCTCAAAAGCCTCCAGTGTTGGAGAATTCACAATTTCTGGAGGCAGGTTGTTCCACTGATTAATTGTTCTAACTGTCAGAAAATTTCTCCTTAGTTCTAGCTTGCTTCTGTGTTGTATAGTCTTCTTTTGTTACTTTTCACCAATATCGAAGTTTACAAAATGCAAAATAAACCAGAACTGTTAACTGTGTGTCTTTTGGAAACTCCACTGCTGATGCAACCTAAAATTACATGTTTTATTTATTTTTTAATTTGCAGCCACATGTTTTGATTTGCACAGAACTATTTCAAGACTATATTTGCGCATGCTTTTTGCCAAGGCAGATGTTCCCATCTTTCTGCATTTGGCTGGTTTCCCAAGTTTTTTTTTTTTTAAATTGAATTATCTGCATCTACCCATTTCTCTAACCCGTGATTATTTCAAAATTTTATTCCTGTATTCTAGGGTACAAACTATCCAATCCAATTTTAAATCTCCTGCAAATCTGATCAGCATTCCGTCTCTCCCTTCATCCAAGCCAAAAACAAAAATTCAAGTAGTCCTCAACTTTCAACCACAGTTGAGCCCAAAATTTCTGTTGCTAAGTGAGACAATTGAGTTTTGCCTGATTTTACGACTTTTTTTGCCACAGTTGTTAAGTGAATCGCTGCAGATGTTAAGTTAGCATCACGGTTGTTAAGTGAATCTGAGTTCCCCATTGACTTTGCTTGTCAGAAGGTTGCAAAAGGGGAATCACGTGATCCCTGGATACTGCAACCGTCATAAATATGAGTGAGTTTTGATCACGTTGACTATAGAGATGCTGCAATGGTCATACGTGTGAAAAATGGTCATTGGTCACTTTTTCCAGTGCAGTTGTAACTTTGAATGGTCACTGGAAGTTTTTAAGAAGAGACTGGGCAGCCATTTGTCTGAAAAGGTATAGGATTTCCTGCCTGAGCAGCGGGTTGGACTAGATGACCTCCAAGGTCCCTTCCAACTTTGTTGTTATTATTATTATTATTAAATGAACTATTGTTAAGTCAAATACTACTTTTAGTGAAGGCGTCAGGATTCAGGATAAAAAACTCATCAAAACTCTGCCAGATCTGCCTCCAATTGATATGAATCTATGAAAAAAAAGGAATTATTTTTGCTTTGGATGCTTTTGAGGTATCTTAAGGAAAAATAAATAAACAGTGGCTATTTTGTAGACTTTTAAGAGTCCTGGAAGAAATGTGAAAGCACCAAATCATTCTGCAACAGGGATTTCGGATTAAGCTCTGGGAAGGGAAGGAGATTTTTGGAATTTAATTTTGAATTTTTGAAGGTGAATCTTGCAAAATCCTCAGGTTTTTTTTTTTTTGCCCTCTCACTCCCGGTCCACCAGCTTAATTAGTGCAATTCCCCCCCCCCCAAGAAATAAAGAGGTAAGTCTTGCTGCAGGCAAGGCTGTCGGTTGTTAAATGATGGTTTACAATAGTTGTTAATCCCTGCCTCTCCAACCAGGAGGCGCGGGCTTGTACGTGTGTAAAGCCAGAATATACATGTCAAAGCTTTTTAAAATGTCGGAAGTAAAATGGCAGCTGCTGTGACGCCGAACCCACGACACAGCCGGCTCAGCTCAGCCAGACGCGGGGTGGAACGAAGCTTCTTCCGGCGCGCACGTGTGAATGCGATGCTCCTCCCTCCCCGTGTCCGGATCGCCCGCTCGGCTGGCGCTGCTCAGGGTGGGCAAATCAGCAACTCGCGAAAGAGTTGTTGCAACTGCTGCGAAAATGCAAGACCGGCAACAACGGGGTGCGAGAGGTCTTAAAAAGGCATCCGTTCCCGGGGATTTTGCAGGAAATCCGAGAGCAAAAAACCCCGGCGTCTTTCTCGGGGATTCTGAACTGGGAAGATGGGGTGGAACCTCCATGGTAAAAGCAATGTATCTGAATGGCAACCCTTTCGTAGAGGCTGGTCCAGCAACAAATTTTCCCTCTTGTAAATACTGCAAGTGGTAGCTGGCCACTCAGGGAAAAATTATCTGGACTTTTTTTTTAAAAAAAATCTCACCTTTATTATTTTTGTTATAAATAACTCAAGGGGAAGAATATTTCCTCCTCCTCCTCCTATGTTACCCAAAACAACAACCTTGTGAGGTGCGTTGGGCTGAAATGTTCAGAACAGATAGTCCTCGATTTACCACAGTTCAATTAGTGATTGTTTGAAATTACAACAGCACTGAAGTGACTTATGACCACTTTTCACACTTAACAACCATCGTAGGATCCCCATGGTCACATGTTCAAAAATTCAGATGCTTGGCAATTGACTCATTTTTGTAGGACGGTGGCAGTGTCCATGGATCACGTGATCCCCTTTTGACAAGCAAAGTCAATGGGAAAGCCGGATTCACTTCACAACCGGGTTACCGACAACACCTGCAGTGATTCACTTTTAACAATTGTGGTAGGAAAGGTTGTAAAATGGGGCAAACCTCACTTAACAAATGACTCGCTTAGCAACAGCAATTTTGGGCTCCCTTGTGGTTGTAAGTCAAGGATTACCTCAGAGGTCTTCAAACTGGGCCCTTTTATGACTTGTGGTCTTCAACTCCCAGAATTCCTCAGCCAGGATTGCAACCGACATAAATACATGCCTGTTGCAAAGCATCTGAATTTTTATCACATGACTGTGGAGATGCTGCAGCAAGTTACTGTATAAGTGTACAAAACAGTCATAAGTCAGTGCCATTGAAACTCTGCCATTTTTTCAGTGCCATTGAAACTCTGAACGGTCACTGAAGGAATAGTTGTAAGTTGAGGATTCTCTAGATGCGCAGAAAATGCAAAGCTACATCAATCCCCACAACAGAAAAAAATGGAATAAGTGATGGGAGGTAGCAGAAATGGCAAAACCAACAGTTTTAATTAAAAAAACAAAACAAAAACATATCTCCTAGGAAACCACTTCTGGATTTTGGGCTCAAGACAGAAAAAAACCCGAAGTTTTTGATGCTGGTTTTGCTGATTAGCATAGTTCGTATAGAAATGGCCAGTATTAGTTAAATCGGTAAAGTAAAAAAGTTGAACCTGGGGTTTTATTCTCTATTTTTTACTGCCTGGAAAAAAGTTGGAAGTGGATACCTTTTTTTCCTACTTTCCCCCCCTGCACCTACACTTTTTTCCCCCCTTTCTTTCCTTTTCCTAATTTCCTACTATTTGCATTTTATATTATGATCATTTTAATTAAAAAAACAATATAAAAGAGCAGATTTATTAGCCAGCATTGTAACAGCACCTGACTTTGGCTTATTCACACAACACGTTACATCTGGCCTCTGAGATGATAATAATAATAATAATAATAATAGTGACGATGATGATGATGATGATGTTGGAAGAGACCTTGGAGGTCATCTAGTCCAACCCCCTACTCAGGCAGGAAACTCATTATTTCTCCATTTACCCTTTCTATCAAATAAAAATCTAATTTGGACGGAGTTTGTACATCAGCGTAAGCTATGATCTCAGCCCCCATCCAAAATAACATTCCTACTACATGATAACCAATTTGAACATCAATATTTCTGGAGAGGCAATGAAAGATGATGTCTAAACTTAGCAGCCAGGGATAAATAAGACTTTATTGTGGCAATATGTTTTTCAAATATGCACTCATATATTTTAAACGCATTGTCTCATGATTGCTTTTTTTATGTAGCAATCTTGGGTTTTTTTTTCATGTAAGGTTATTACTCCTGATGGGTCCATGTGGATAAACTGAATTATCAGAGAAATGAAGATAGATACATTCTTAATTTGCCTATAGGTTTATTCCTTTTTTTACACTGTTTTCTGCAGGACAGCTCATGACAAAAACAAGACAGCTGTGGTTGGTATTGTAACAGTTGAAAAAAAAAAGGGATGACCCCAGATATTAGTTACGGGGTCCCTATAGGCCAGGGGTAGGCAACCTTAGCTCTTTTATGACTCATGGACTTCAACTCCCAGAATTCCTGAGCCAGCCACACTGAGGGAAAAGGGAGAGGTTTCCAAGCTGAGCCATGCTGGCTCAGGAATTCTGGGAGTTGAAGTCCACGAGTCATAAAAGAGCCAAGGTTGCCTACCCCTGCTATAGGCCAAACATTTGTGTTATTTGTCTATTCGGTGCCTGTTTCAATTGCTAATGTCTTTCTGGCCTTTCTTACCAATTGCATCATGTAAATACAGGTAGGCCTCAACTTACAACAGTTCATTTAGTGACCGTTCAAAGTTATAATGGCACTGCAAAAAGTGACCATTTTTCACACACCCCTTATAGCAGGGGTATCAAACTTGCAACGTCACGTGACGTGTTGCGACGTATCACGCCTTTTTTTCCATTGCTAGCAATGGGGGGGGCGTTTCACCATGACACATCCGGCCTGTTTGACACCCATGCCTTAGAGCAACCCCACGGTCAAGTGATCAAAATTCGGACACTTGGCCGCTGACTCATATTTATGACGGTTGCATTATCTTGGGGGTCATGTCACCCCCTTTTGTGACCTTCTGACAAGCAAACCCAATGGGGGAAGCCCGGTTCACTTAACAACCGTGATACTAACTTAACATCTGCAGTGATTCCCTTAACAACTGTGGCAAGAAAGTTTGCAAGATGGGGCAAAACTCATTTAATAGCTGTTCCATTTAGCAACAGAAATTTGGGGCTCAGTTGTGGTCCTAAGTAAAGGACTACCTATAGGTCCATCCTGTTCTGTATTAGTCAGACTGTCTGACTAATATATGTATCTGATTCATGTTAAGGACGTGTATCTGGTTCATGTTAAATATATGTACAGATCCGTCCTTGACTTAACAACCATTTGTTTAGTGGCTGTTCGAAGTTATAATGGCACTGAATAAAGTGATTGCGCTGTCCCACTGACACACGCACACACACACAAACTATGTATGCAAACTAAGAACTGAGAAGGAGAAAGGGATGATGGCGAAGGGGAGGAAGAGGAGGTGGTGATGTTGCAAATTTATAATAATAATAATAAAGTTGGAAGGGACCTTGGAGGTCATCTAGTCCAACCCCCTGCTCAGGCAGGAAACCCTATACCATTTCAGACAAATGGCTGTCCAGTCTCTTCTTAAAAACTTCCAGTGTTGGAGCATTCACCGCTTCTGGAGGCGGGTTGCTCCACTGATTAATTGTTCTCACTGTCAGGAAGTTTCTCCTTAGCTCTAGGTTGCTTCTCTCCTTGATCAGTTTCCATCCGTTGCTTCTTGTCCTGCCTTCAGGCACTTTGGAGAATAGCTTGACTCCCTCTTCTTTGGGGCAGCCCCTGAGATATTATAATTGATCTGAGAAGGAGAATGAGGAGGAGGTGGTGCTGAAAGCGGAGGAGAAGGACTTCCATCACAGTCCTGAGAAGTGGTTGGAAGGAGTACGACCTATTCTGGCTTCACAATAGTCAAAGTTAACATTGGAGAAAGGAAGCTAAACATAGGAGAGTTTGCAAGGGTCCTCTACACCAGGGGTCCCAAATGAGCCGAGGTGGCGCAGCAGTTAGGGTGCAGTACTGCAGGCCACTTTAGCTGACTGTGTTCAGCAGGTCAGCGGTTCAAATCTCACTGGCTCAAGGTTGACTCAGCCTTCCATCCTTCCGGGGTAGGTCAAATGAGGACCCAGATTGTTGGGGGCAATGTAAATATATATATATATATACATTGCTTACTGGTGTACACCGCTTAGAGAGTGCTTGCACTTAAAGCGGTATATAAGTCTCATAAATAAATAAATAAAATAAATAAACCCAAACCAGTACAAACAAGCAAAACCCCATCCGTGGGATGCAGGCAGCACACAAAACCACGCACTCTCTGGTCCACAGAAAAACCCTTTCTCCACAGAACCGGTCCCTGGTGCCCAAAAGGTTGGGAACCTCTTCTCTATACTGTGGGAAGTCAGCCCCCCTTAAAGAAAGAATTTTTTTGGAAATATTTAAAAGAATATATTTCCCTAAAGGATTTAAAGGCAGAAACCCCCCCCCCAAGTCTCTCTGTCCCAAATAGAAACCAAGTCTGCAGAATTGCGGATGTGATAATCTTGTCAAAAAGACTGGAATCAGGAAACTGGGATTAGGAAGAAAGACCCCTAGAATCAACAACCCCTCACACCAAAAATCTAAGAGTCATCAGCCCCAGCCCCAGGGAAGCAGGATATGACTCTTGGGACATAATAGGATTAACCCACCACCATCAGAATACCAGAAAGGTACACTCAGACTCAGGTCAAAGTTCATGCCCTAGGAACAACTCCAAACAAAAGGCTCCAGAGGGTATAAAAACCCACTCCCTACATGTGCTTGCTCTCTTTTCTTCCAGAGCCATCTTTCTGTCTGGCTCTCCTCTTCGATAAACTGCAACCTTCTTTCTAAAGCAGTCGCCATGTTGTTTATCCCCGGCTTGGACTGAACCACGATGAAGACTTTTCCTTCAACCATACCCTGCCTGCCAAGCAAAGCATCCTTTTTTTTCAAAAACGAAATGCGATCAAATTTCCATCCCCACGTCTGCTTCAGTTTCAGGGCTACATCATGGCGGTGACAGTGAATCTGCTTCCCAGGCAGGAAGTTCCAAGTTCAATTGCTGCCATCTCAGTTTACACTAGGGATCAAATGGCAGAGGGTGGACAAAGCATTTCGCAGACTGAATCCTGGACTCGCTGCTGCAATTCATCAAAAACAAACTTTTTTCAAACACTTCCCACGCCGTCTGTTTGGCTTGTTAGTCAATTCTGAGTACAGCTGAAGACTCAGCAGCATGTTATCTGCAGACATTTGTTCCCCAAATACAGGCGGTCCTCGAATTATGACCACAATTGGGCCCAAAATGTATGTCGCTAATGGAGACAGTTCTTAAGTGAGTTTGCTCCATTTTATGATTTATTTATTTTTGGCTACAGATGTTAAGCGAATCACTGCAGTTGCTAAGTTAGACGCACGATTGTTAAGTGACTCTGGCTTCCCCATTGACTTTGCTTGTCAGCAGGTCGCAAAAGGGGATCACATGCTGCAGCCCGTCATAAACGTGAATCAGTAGCCAAGCATCTGAATTTTGATCACGTGACCCTGGGGATGCTGCAACGGTCGTAAGTCGGAAAAAGTGACTTTTTCCAGGGCTGTTGTAACTTCAAACGGTCACTAAATGAACAGCTGTAAGTCGAGGACTACCTGTAGAGCCTGCAGATCTCCCAATGAAATTAAAACCATTTTAGGTGGAAAGCTTGGGAAAGAGTGGCCACCCTCCCTGCGATCTCGCCAGATCTCATGCGAGGGTGATCACTGGGGATTCTTCTGTGAACGGATTTATCAGAGGGGATGTATATGTGGCATAGCCCAGCTGGATGGCAGATTGCACAGATCAGGGCTCTCCAAACTTGGCAACTTTAATAAGGCTTGGGGACTTCAACACCCAGAATTCCCCAGCACAGGAGGAATTCTGGGATTTGAAGTCCACAAGTCTTCAAGTTGCCAAGTTGTGAGACCTCGGGAATAGATGTTCCTTGCTTGACTTCTTCAGCCGGTGTCTGTAATGGCTTTGCCAAGATAAGGTAAGGTAAGGTAAAATAAAGTAAGATAAGGTAAGGTAAAGTAAGGTAAGGTAAGGTAAAGTAAGGTAAAGTAAGGTAAGGCAAGGTAAAGTAAGGTAAGGTGAGGTAAAGTAAGTAGGGTAAGATAAAGTAAGTAAGGTAAGGTAAGGTGAGGTAAAGTAAGCTAAGGTAAGGTAAGGTAAAGTAAGTAAGGTAAGGTAAGGTAAAGTAAGTAAGGTAAGAGAAGGTGAGGTAAAGTAAAGTAAGTAAGGTAAGGTAAAGTAAGGTAAGGTAAGTTAAAGTAAAGTAAGGTAAGGTAAGGTAAAGTAAGTAACATAAGGTAAGGTAAGGTAAAGTAAGGTAAAGTAAGGTAAGGAAAGGTAAGGTAAAGTAAGGGAAGGTAAAGTAAGGTAAGGTAAAGTAAGGTAAGGTAAGGTAAGGTAAAGTAAGGTAAAGTAAGGTAAGATAAGGTAAGGTAAGGTAAGGTAAAGTAAGGTAAGGTGAGGTAAAGTAAGTAAGGTAAGGTAAGGTAAAGTAAGTAAGGTAAAGTGAGGTAAAGTAAGTAAGGTAAGGTGAGGTAAAGTAAGTAAGGTAAGGTAAGGTGAGGTAAAGTAAGCTAAGGTAAGGTAAGGTAAAGTAAGTAAGGTAAGGTAAGGTAAAGTAAGTAAGGTAAGGTGAGGTAAAGTAAGTAAGGTAAGAGAAGGTGAGGTAAAGTAAAGTAAGTAAGGTAAGGTAAAGTAAGGTAAGGTAAGTTAAAGTAAAGTAAGGTAAGGTAAAGTAAGGTAAAGTAAGTAACATAAGGTAAGGTAAGGTAAAGTAAGGTAAGGAAAGGTAAGGTAACGTAAGGTAAGGTAAAGTAAGGGAAGGTAAAGTAAGGTAAGGTAAGATAACCTTTATTGTCATTTTTTTTACTGTGGGCACAACGGCACACATCAAAAATGAAATTTAGTTGCCCGCTCTGAAAGTGAAACACATACATGACACACATATAAAGACCCACACCCTACATATACATAACAAATAAATATTGATCATTGTTATTGTTAGAATTTGTCTGAATATGGCACAAGACATATGGAAATGGTTCTGATCCCTTCTCCTGCCCCTCAGACAGTGGTGGGATTCAGCCGGTTTGCACCAGTTCGGCAGAACCGGTGGCTAATTTTTGGTTGCCCAGGCCCAGAATGGATTTCTGGAAGGAACATCCATGCAGAGAACCGGTTGTTCCCATATTTGAATCCCACCACTGCCTTCAGACATAAGTAACCATCAAGCAAAGTTTCATAGCTTGTTAGTACATGTTTTGCATAAGGGTATTCCTCGATTTACGCCACAATAGGAAGTGTAACATTTTTCATTAAGCAAAACATGTTGTTGCACCCAATTTTACTTTTTTCCTGGAGTTCTTAAGCAATGCATTGCTGTCCTTAAGTGAATTGTGTGGTTATTAAGCGAATTTAACTTCACCCGTTGACTTTGCTTGTCCAAACTGGCCGGGAAGATTATAGATGGTGACCCTGGGATGCTGCAGTTGTTGTAAATGCACGCAGATTGCCAAGGACTTGAATTTTGATCACCTGAAGATGGAGATACTGTGATGGTCCTAAGTGTGAGGAGTGGTCATAAATTACTTTTTTCAGTGCTGTTGTAACTTTGAAGGGTCACTAAAGGAATGGTTGTAAGTCAGGGTCAACTGGTACAGTGTACAAGAACAGCTGAGTTTCCATAAACTTCAGTCTACTCTTCAAGCTATTTTCCAAAGCACTTGAAGGCAGGACAAGAAGCAACGGATGGAAACTAATCAAGGAGAGAAGCAACTTAGAACTAAGGAGAAATTTCCTGACACTGAGAACAATTAACCAGTGGAACGACTTGCCACCAGAAGTTGTGGATGCTCCTGCACTGGAAGTTTTTAAGAAGAGACTGGACAGCCATTTGTCTGAAATGGTATAGGGTTTCCTGCCTGAGCAGAGGGTTGGACTAGATGACCCTCCAAGGTCCCTTCCAACTCTGTTATTCTGTTCTTCCCAACTTATTCTGTTTTAGCCCGGTCTAACAGGCCAAAATGACACCTGTCTGTCAATTTATTCTTTTCTCATTCTATTCCTGCTATTTCTCTTTCATCCCATCCTCCTTGTAACTAACTTTGTGGTATCTTTTCTTGTCTAGTGGTTAAAGCCCCACACTAGGAGATAGTTCAGGAGATGGTGAGTTCTAGTCCCACCTTAGGTATGAATAAGCAATTTTTGGACCCGGCCACCATTAAAATTAGAGGCCATTTGTGGAGCTTTCTCTAGCGCAGTGGTTCTCAACCTGTGGGTCAGGACCCCATTTGGGGTCGAACGACCATTTCACGGGGGTCGCCAAACAATGCAGTTTGCCGTTTTTCCCCCCTTTTCCTTAGCTGTGCTACTCCCTTTTATTCTACTGGCTTTTGAAAGCCAATAGACTAGACTCTCTTGAATAGAGTCTAATTCTATTGGCTTTCAAAAGCCAATAGGAATTGTCCAGGCTGTCTCTGCCCTGCTGAGCCCGCCAAAAGTCCCATTCTGCAAACGGTGCTGCACCAGTTGAGTAGTCCTCGACTTACAACCGGTTGGGGGTCGCGGCATTAAAAAGGTTGAGAACCACTGGCTTAGAGGAGGTTTTTTTTAATCTCTTCCCCCCCCCCCAGGGAATAAAAACTGCATGGCAAGCTCAGGGAATTGTTGTATGGGCATAGCTGCAATACATTTTGATTATTCCATCTAATGCAGGTACACTCACCTCCAGAATGTCTAAGAAAAGTTTAAAAGGGTAGTAAAGAATCTTTCGTGTAGTCAAGGCCAGTGATGTTGAACCTTTTAGAGACCGAGTGGCCAAACTGCAACCCAAAACCCACTTATGGATCGCCGGGTGCCAAGTGGCCATGGACCTGGACTGCCGGGTGGGTGTGGCTATGGTAGTCATGCAGATGGATGGGCGTGGCCAGGGTGGGCGTGGCCATCTCAATATTGATCCTGGGGAGGGACGCCTGTGGGGGGCAGGGTTGGGGGGGATCCTGGGGGTCTCCTCTGGGCAGAGGCTCATCCTGCGGGGTGAGGCAAGGCAAGGTGAGGCAGGGTGGGGGTGCCATTGTCACAGGGCAAGGCGAGGCAGGAGCCAGGGCAGCTACTGCCTGACACCATCAGCCCCCGCACACAGAGGCCAGCGAGTGCATGGGTGCTGGGATGCATCCAGCCACATGGAACCTCAGCGAGTTAGCAGATGGCTGGTTGAAGAGGACGGTTGCCATCTCCGGGTAAAGGTGCGCGTGCCCACAAAGAGGGCTCTAAGTGCCGCCTCTGGCACGCGTGCCAAAGGTTCGCCACCACTGGTCAAGGCCATGGTTTTCCAAGTTGCAAAGTATGGCTGTGAAAGTTGGACCATAAGAAAGTGCTAAAGAATTGAGGCCTTTGAACTCTGGTGCTGGAGAAGACTCCTGCGAGTCCCCTGGACTGCAAGGCGATCCAACCGGTCAGTCCTAGAGGAGATCAACCCCGACTGCTCTTTAGAAGGGCAGATCCTGAAGTGGAAACTCAAGTACTTCGGCCACCTAATGAGAAAGAAGGACTCATTGGAGAAGAACCTGATGCTGGGAAAGATTGAGGACAATAGAAGAAGGGGACGACAGAGAAGGAGGTGGCTGAATGGAGTCACTGAAGCAGCAGGCGTGAGCTTAAATGGACTCCAGAAGATGGCAGAGGACAGGAAGGCCTGGAAGAACATTGTCCATGGGGTTGCGATGGGTCAGACACGACTTCGCAACTAACAACAACAAATCTTTGTGGGAGATTTGTTCGTGCTTCAACAATAAGAGAAATTGTGCAATGAGGTTGGAGGTGTCCAGGGCTGTTTGACACTCAGGTGCATTTTATTTATTTATGCATTTATTAGATTTTTATCCCACTTTAATTACTTTATAAAAGTACTGTAACTCAAGACAACGAACATACCTCATACTTACTGTTCTTACCTTCCTCACAGCAACAGCAACAACCTTATGAGGGTTGGGCTGAGAGAGAGTGATTGGCCCAAAGTCACCTAGCTGGCTTTTACCCCTAAGGCGGGACTAGAACTCATCATCTCCAGCTGATTGGCCCAAAGTTAGCCAGCTGGCTTTCATCCCTAAGGCGGGACTAAAACTCACCATCTCCAGGTGATTGGCCCAAAGTCACTCAACCAATTTTCACATCTACAGCAGGAGTAGAATTCAAAGTCTCTTGCCAATTGGCCAAGGCAGAATTAGAACTCACAATCTCTGGGTTTCTAGGCCAGCATCTTAACTGCTAGATCAGGGGTAGGCAACCCTTGGCTCTTTTATGACTCATGGACTCCAACTCCCAGAATTCCTGAGCCAGCCACGCTGAGGGAAAAGGGAGAGGTTTCCAAGCTGAGCCAGGCTGGCTCAGGAATTCTGGGAGTTGAAGTCCACCAGTCATAAAAGAGCCAAGGTTGCCTACCCCTGTGCTAGACCAAGCTTTGCACTTTGCCGAAGGAAATGTCACCGATTAGAGGGGAGACAGTTGCCTAAGAGGCCTCAAGACTACCCTGTGAAGAGTTATAACACTGAGTAGTGTGTCCTTTTTAGCCTCCTCCATGATCTGATTAAGTGGAATGGAAACCCTTGCGTTTAAGTCTGATCTCATCCTTCTTCGATCAGCCCCCCCCACCCTATTATTCATAAATAATGATGATGCAGGCTGAGCCCTGCTCAATATTTTTTACTCTTGATTACTGGATTAAGGGGCTTATTTCACTGATGCACCCTCGTTTTCTTCACATTTGGAAGTTCAAAAGATCCCCTGCCTGCTGGAATGGATCTTTGTGGATCATACCCGGTCGCCAACGTGACTCGCATTGCTCTGAGCGAATGGGGTTACATCAGGATATATTCATTACTAAGCATATAAATAGCCTATGTAGCAAAAAAGAAAGGATGTTCGCTTTTGGCGATGAGGGGGGGAGGGCGGAGAGTGAGGGAGAGAAAAAAGGAGAGCCCTTTCTAATAATTAAATGTCTCGTTTGCCACTCTCAAGTTCTGCCTTGCAATTGCAATTTTATTTTTTAATTTTTTTCGGTCTTGTAAAAAGACCAAAAAAAATATCGTTCCCCTTTTCAATACTCAGCTCAGAAGATTGTCCCTGGAAATGAAAACGAATTTGCCTTTGTGGATTGATTGTGGCGTTGCTCGTTGTTGTTTTTAAAAGCTTTCATACTTGTGTTCATTAATAATAACTTCAGCATCAAGGATTTTTTTCCATTAGGGATGAAATTGGCTTATATCTGGGCTGGTCGCGTGGGTTGTTTTCTCGTCTCCTGCACAGTTGTGTATTAATAATATCAAATTTAATCATCGGAAGACATTAGTCTTCTTCTCTCCTTTCTTATCTACTGAATTGGCTTTGGGCACAGCTACCTGGCTCCAAATTCTCCCGAATCAGAATAATCTTGAAGAGAAAAGGGAAATAATATTTTCCTTTCTTGAACCTGGAAAGCAGTTTCTAACAGAGGAAGAGAGATGGTGAACGATCCATAGAGGTGGTCCTTGACTTACAACAGGGGTAGGCAACCTCACTTCTTTTATGACTCGTGGACTGCAACTCCCAGAATTCCTGAGTCAGCTATGCTGACTCAGGAATTCTGGGAGATGAAGTCCACGAGTCATAAAAGAGCCGAGGTTGCCTACCCCTGACTTACAACAATTCATTTAGTGATAGTTCGAAGTTGCAACGTTTTTCACATTTACAACCGTTGCAGCATCCCCCAATGGTCACGGGATTCGTATTTATGACCGTCGCAGTGTCCCGGGGTCATGGGATCCCCTTTTGCGACCTTCTGACAAGCAAATCAAAGGGGAAGATTCACTTAACAACCGTGTTATTAACTTAACAACTGCACGGATTCACGTAACCACCTGGGGCAAGACAGATCGGAAAACAGGGTAAAAGTCAGTTAACAACTGTCTCACTTAGCAGCTCAGAAATTTTGGGCTCAGTTGTGGTCGTAAATCAAGGGCTACCTATTACAAGTCTGGAAGGGAACTTGGAGGTCTTCTAGTCCAACCCTCTGCTCAAGCAAGAGACCCCATACCATTCCATACCACCAAGAGCTGTGGGTGGCACAGTGGTTAGAATGCAGTATTACAGGATGACTCTGCCCACTGCCTGAAGTTCGATCTTGACCAATTCAAAATTGACTCAGCCTTCCATCCTTCCGAGGTCGGTAAAATGAGGACCCAGATTGTTGGGGGCAATAGGCTGACTCTGTAATCCACTTAGAGGGGGCTGTAAAGCATTATGAAGCAGTGTATAAGTCTAAGTGCTATTGCTGTTACTATTCCGGACAAATGGCTGTCCAGTCTCTTCTTGACAGATAGATAATCTAGACAGAGAAGTCCTAATATGCTTCCTCTTCTGCTCTACATAACTCAGTAGGAGTCACTGAGCATCTAGGCCCTGCAGGATCCATTTCTAGGACTCACTCCAAGGTCATGAAATGTTGGTCAATTTACTCACCGGGGTCAGCCACGAGCATTCCATGAAATAAACCCTGGCCGAGTATTTTTAAAATCTAACATAACGGCCCCATAAACTCTGCGTGCAGCTTTCCTTTTAAGTTTCCAAAGCATGTGCATCTATTTCAGGCTTGTTAAAAGGCAGTTAAGAAAAAAAGAACTAGAAATATAGACCGAATTATCCCACGATCGTGGCTCCTTGTAGTATATTCTATTTACACACGTGGCATTCTATTTATACTGGTTTAAATATAGAGTTGTGGGTGATTAGCCAAGCCCAGAAGGTGTTTTTTTTTTTTTTTCAGGGAGAGATGCTGGTTTGTTTGGAGAATCTGGGTGTTCCTTCTCCAACTGGACAAAACTTCAGGTTCCCCCCCCCCCGTTTTCTGTGCATGCATCCAAGCTATTGACACACCCACGCTGCGAATAAGTTAACAACAGTGTAAAGACGCTACTAAAAACTGGAAGAGGTAAAGAATGCTTGCTTTCGTTATTGGATGTTTGCTTTCTAAAAAAGCTAGGAAACTTTGCCGTCTAGATTAGGTCTATATTTGATGTACTTCTGTCTCTTCGTTTGCCTGAAGAACTAAGAAGGAATGCAAACCGCAGTTGGCGATTCTGAACTGGCTGATAACCTGACTGTCCTCTGGGATTTTTTTTTTTTATATTCTGCCTTTTCAATCCTAGATATGTTGCCAAAATGAAAATCAAATGCGGGCACCCCACAAGCCCCCCCTCCACCTGTCCTTTTCCACCACTACTCGGTTGCAACACCCCTATTGCAATCAAAGCAACTGTTCAACTTTAATTCCCATAATAACCCTTCCCCCCCCCTCTTCTTCTTTTGTCTGCCTTTAATTAAAGTGGACATATGGAAGAAGCTGATAATCTGAGCAGATGAGCCAATGGGAACCAGGATGGATGCAATTACTGGAAAGCAGACAAACTTCACCCGGAGTGCTTCTGCACAGATCACAACAAACGCACGCCAGCCAGCAATAACACAAAACTAAGAGAGAGTTGTGTTCACAACTGGCACAGCCCTAAAGACTCCTTTCAGTGACAGTGATTAGTTGCCATGAAAACTTTAGGCCAGGCCCACAGAGGGTCCAGCCTCCATTTACATATTAAAATAATAATAATAAAATAAAATCGGGAACCGAGATAAACATAACAATCCACACCTCGTATCCAGTTCGACAATCAAGGTTCACCAGGCAAACAGTGTGTGCTTTGCAAAGCAGACAAAGGCCTCCCTTGCTAATTTTAGCATAATAACTTGGGGATGAGTTCTTCCTATTTGCCATTCCAAAATGGCATTTCCATAAATAAAACATTCAGGTTACATTGGACAACCCAGCTCTTTATTAGGGTATTCGGGGAGAGAGTTATATTTAAGTTAAGGAATGGAGAAGGAGAGAGAGAGAGAGAGAGAGAGAGAGAGAGAGAGAGAAGGGAGCGATAACTTGGTGGTTTATGCGTTTAGAACAATAAGTCTCATCGCAGGCTTTCCTACCCCGAGGGTGCTCAGCTATGCCAGACTACAACTCCCATCAACCCCGTCTGGTAATGGTCTTTGTAGTCCGACACATCTGAAAGTCCTCCGGATTGCAGAAAACTGACTTCCAGCACGTTTATAAAGTCCAACATTGCACTCTTTTTGTTGTTCCTGATGCTTAGACTAGCAGCACAACAGCCTAAATGACCTAATAATGACCAGGAATCAGTAAAGCCGAAAAGGATGTGTCTCTTCGTTGTTGTCGTTGTTGTTGTTTTTGACGTTTTAGCTTATACACGGCGGCTCTTTTTCCGAACGCTTTGCCCCTTTAAAAAGTGAGTTTCTCCTCCCTTTTTCATTGGAAAGTGCAGGCAACAACACTCTTCACTTTTGAACGAAGAGAAAGAGGTTGTGTTCCCTTTCCATGGGGCGGGTGGGGGGTCCGGGTCACTTAGCTTCTTTATCAAACCACAGAGAAAGGAAGAGCGGTGAAAAATATTCCACTTAAACTCCCCCCCCCCCCAAAAAACCTCCCTCTTTCAAACGTCTGCCGGGAAAGCAGGAGCGAATGCCGGACCCTTTCAGGACCCTGGACAGCGTCAAAAGGGAATGCAACCGCTCTCCCTTCCTTAACCTGGGCAAAAGACGATTTAGGTTGGATGGTCACTTCTAGACTCCTTACTTAGAATAGAATAACAGAATTGGAAGGGACCTTGGGGGGTCTTCTAATCTAATCCAACCCCCTCCCTCCCTGCTCAAGCAGGAGACCCTGTACCCTTTCAGACAAACAGCTGTCCAATCTCTTAAAAACCTCCAGTGATGGAGCACCCACAAGTTCCGAAGGTATTCATTCATCCGCTTTCTTGAAGAACGCCGGGAAAGTTTTCCAATTGGGTGGATGGGTGGGTGTGGGAATTGAGTAAAAAAGAGTCCTGCATTTTCACTTCCTATACTTTCTCCCCCCCCTTCCCTCCCCCCCCCCGCCCTCCACGGGCTTTATTTCTACTTAATCCAACGAGATCCACAGTGTGCCAGATCCACCGAAATGCAGAAATATCAAATAACCCAACAAGAACATCTGGCTCTTTGATCCACAAAGATTCTCTGGATGGCGGTGGCGGGGGGGGGGTTGTCTTTCAAAAGGATCGCTCCACACCACCTCTTCCAGATGGAGAGACAAACAGACAAACAGCCCGGCAGACAGATAGATACGTTCACCATCCGTTTCCCCCCCCCCCTTCTTTCCCATCCTTCTGGCTTCGCTCCACACTTCTCGTGATTCTTACTGAGTTCCCCGTTCCTTTGCCACCCGGAAACAACAACAACAACAACAACAACAACAACAACAACAAACAGCAGCCCAACAGCAGCACACAAAACACTCCATCGCTCCTGAGCTTCCAAGCCATCTCTTTTGTCCCCGCAATAAGGCCGGCCAGCAAACAAATACGGTAAGCGGCTTAATCAACCCAACCCAACCCAACCCAACCAAAACAACACACACACACAGAGAAACACCACTAACCCCGGGACTTACCTCGGCCACCAGTCCTATTGTCTCTCCTTTTTGCAAAATGACATCACAGAAGGCAGTCATGAAATGTACCGGAGCGAACGGCAGAGTTGGGGGTCGGTGGGGGGGAGCGGGGGGGGGGAGAGGGAAGAGAGAGGAGGCGACTCGGGGACAGTTGGAAGGTACAGAGGGTTGCAAAGCGTCTCTGTGTGTGTGTGTGTGTTGTGGGGGGGGCAATTAAGCGAGGAGGACTTGCTAAAAAACCGGGGCCCTGTGTCCTTACCCCGGAAAAAAAAGAGAGAGTGAGAGAGAGAGAGAGAGATTGATGGAAGCTTTTCAGTGCCTTCGCTTCTTAGTCGTTCCTGGGCGAACTCTTTAAGCCTGCTAAAGGCAGCGTCTCACTTAATGATCGGTCGCATTAATGGGATGGGGGGGGGGGAAGAGAGAGAGAGAAGAGGAGGAGGTGGAGGGGCGCTGTTTTTTCCTTCCCTTTGTAAATACAGTACACTACCCAGCAACCTTTTGGGCTCGCAATATATCTGTTTACTCTCGGAGGTGAAATAAATCTACAGTAGGGAAGGGGGGGAGGAGGAGGAGGACGCGGGAGGTGCTGACTTATTTATTTATTTGTTGGAGCCGGGGTGGGGGGGTGGGGGGGTGGGGGGGTGTTTTGCCTTAGACGGGAATACCGGAATATCTTTTCCTGCTTAGGTTCTCCATTCGGGAACGAAGGGGAGGACGCCTTCCGCTGTACCCCCTTCGAGTCATCGTTCGTATCCATAGTTTTTCGCTCGTGTTTTTTTTTTATTAGTATTAAACGCAAAGGAGAGAAGAAGAAGAAGAAAAAAACCGAATTCGGGAAGGTTGGAACGGCCGGCTTAATTCTCTCACCCCCCCCTTCCTCTCCCTCACACTCCCCCCCCGCGTTTCCTGCTTATGGTACAGTCCCATAATTTCTAATAGCAACAAGCAAGGAGTGACAGATGCCCTTGCGTAGCCTCGCCAGCAGCAAAAGTAGTCCCCCCCCCCGGCTTCATTGCTGGGTAGGAAAGATGACCTGGAGCCATTGCGGAGGAAAGGAAGCAGAACGGGGCGGGGGGGGGAATTGATCTGAATATGGAAAGAGCGGAGGAGTCCTTTGCCGCATTCACACGACCCGTGTACTTTTTTTTTCTTCTCTTTTTCTCTTTCCCCTTCCAGGACGCTTGCCGCGATTTGGCAAAGTTAGTTCCCAACCTTTTTGGCAAACTTTATCCAACTTCGCATTAAGAAAGTGACTTTCGTTAGCTCCTCCTCCTCCTCCTCCTCCTTTTTTTTTTTTTTTTTTTTTAAAAAAAAGCCTTTTCTATTTTCGGAAGATGAATGCAGAGCTACCTTTCTAGCTTCAGAAGTGAATTCACTCCCAAGGGCAGTGAGTTTATTATTTATTTTATTTATGGATATCCTTCCTTTGTTATTCTTTTTTTTTTTAATTAACCACTCAGGGCGGTAGACATATCTAATATGCTCCTATTTTCCCCACGACGACAACAACTCTGAGAGGTGGGCTGGGTTGAGAATGGGTGACAGGCCCAAGTCACCCAGCTGGTTTTCTTGCAAACCCCACTCTCTTCTCGCATTGATTGTGTTACCTAGTTGGGTAATGAAATGTCTGCAAGAAAACAACCAAGCTCAGAGAGCACCAAGGACCCCACAGTCCTCCTCCTCCCCCTCCTCCCCATTCCCTTCTAACACTGGTGATGTTTCCTAGTTGGGTAATGAGACGTCTGCAGGCAAACAACCAAGTCAGAGAACACCAAGGACCCCACAGTCCTCCCAAACACCCTCCTTTCTAGCACTGATGATGTTACCTAGCTGGATAATGAAACGTCTGCAGGCAAACAACCAAGCTCAGAGAGCACCAAGGACCCCACAATCCTCCTCCTCCTCCTCCCAAACACCCTCCCTTATAGCACTGATTATATTACCTAGCTGGGTAATGAAAGCAACCAAGCTCAGAGAGCACCAAGGACCCCACACTTAAGATAGTTCAGTTGTTGTGGATGGCTGGTCTATAACAAAATATCTCAGAAGCAACTTCATTATGTGGTCAATGTAATTTTTCTTACCATTGATACAGGTAGTCCTCGACTTACAACAATTCATTTAGTGACCATTTGAAGTTACAACAGCCTCATGCTAACATTCTCAATGCTTCCCGGGGGGGGAGGGGGAACCCAGTCTTTCTGGCCAAGCCGAGGTCCTAGAGCTGATGTTTTTGCCACTTCTTACTTTCCACTGGAACTGTAAATTCCAGAATTGTAAAAGCTAGGCTCCCCACACATGACACCAGAGTATAGGTGCAACGGATAATCATTTATACTGATCTTGGGGGCATTAGCATCCAGTTTTCTTCTTATTGTAAGCCACCTAGAGTTTCTTGATGGAGAGGTGGGTGGCATATAAATTTAATAAATAATAATGAGAATGAGAAGACAGTGACAGACAGCAAATGCCGTCTCTACAAAGAAGCTGAAGAAACAGCGGATCAACTAATCAGCACAGACTGACTAGAAGCAGCGGCATGACAAAGTAGCAACAATGGTGCTTTGGAAGGTTTGCAAGAAATACTATTTGCCTGCAAGCAAGAACTGGTGGGACTCTAAAATAAAGAAAGTCATAGATGTGCTCTGGGACTTTAGAATTCAACCAGAACAGGTGCCTGCCATGTAACACCACAGACTTAACAATTTGTCAATAAGGAAGACAAAAAGTCTGAATGGTGGACGTGGCAGTACTTGGAGACAGTGGAAGAGAAGAGAAAGAATTGGAGACAATAACAAAATACAAAGACCTGCAAATAGAACAACTGTGGCAAAGGCAAGCAAGGGTAGGACTAATATTAATAGGCGCCTTGGGTGCAATGCCCAAACAACTGCAGCACCACTTAAACACCATTGGCATTGACAAGTTTGCCATTAGTCAATTGCAAAAGGCGGCTTTACTAGGAACTGCTTCCATCCTACGACGATATCTGTAATACCATCAAATATCCACATCTGCCTGTCCCAGGTCCTTGGTAAGGTCTCGACAGGTAGACAAAAATGCCAAATCCAGTCTGAACGTCTGGCTGACTGTGCAAAGATTAATAACAATAACAACAACAACAATAATAATATCGACAATTGTTAAGGCCGGGGTATTATGTGTCAAAAACAGAGAAGTACTTGCCACATACAGTAACACCCCGGACTTAACAACTGTTAATAAGAAAGACAAAAAAGTCTGGATAGTGGACGTGGCAGTACCTAGAGACAGCAGAATAGAAGAGAAAGAACTGGAGATGATAACAAAATGCAAATAGAAATAGAATAGCAAGCAAAGGTAATACCAACAATAATAGGGGGCTTGTGTGCAATCCCATAACAACTGGAGCACTACTTGAACACCATCGGCATTGACAAATTTGCCATTAGTCAATTGCAAAAGGCAGCCTTACTAGGAATTGCTTCCATCCTGCGACAATATCTATAATACCATCAAATATCCACATCTGCCTGTCCCAGGTCCATGGTAAGGTCTCAATAGGTGGACAAAAATATCACATCTAGTCTGAACATCTTACTCTGTGACCCACCATATTAAGTGGCTACCTTTTCTTGTTACAATTTTAATAGCACACATTCCAATCTATTTTATGCAGGTGGGATGAAAACTTACGCTTGAGACTTTCTCGATGGCCACTCAGTGGATCTATCTTTGTCTTGGACTTGATCCACAGACAATAGAGCTAAATCTACACAGGTAGTCCTTGACTTACGACCCACAATTCAACCCAGAATTTCTATTGTTAAGCGAAAGAGTTATTAAGGGAGTTGTGCCCCATTTTACAACATTTCTTGGTACAGTTGTTCAGTGAATCACTGCAGTCGTTAAGTTACTAATTCAGGGAATCACATGACCCCAGGAGGCCGCAACCGTCATCGATACATGTCAGTTGCCAAGTGTCTGAATTTTGGTCATATGACCCTGGGGAAGCTGCAGCAAGGGTTGTGGGTAACAAATGGTCATAAGTCACTTTTTTCAAGGTGGTTGTAACTTCAAACGGTCACTAAACGAACCATTGTACGTTGAGGACTAGCTGTAACACAGTTGTTAAGTGAATCTGGCTTCACCATTGAGTTTGCCAGTTAGATGCAGGGGTAGTTAACCTTGGCTCTTTTATGACTCGTGGACTTCAACTCCCAGAATTCCTGAGCCAGCATGGCTCAGCTTGGAATCCTCTCCCTTTCCCCTCAGCATGGCTGGCTCAGGAATTCTGGGAGTTGAAGTCCACGAGTCATAAAAGAGCCAAGGTTGCCTACCCCTGCGTCTAACTGGCAAACTGTATCTCAGAGTTTTCCAAGACTAGGTTTGGTTGAATTGCTATTTGGCATGAAAAAGCTGGTTGGAACACAGGTAGGCCTTGACTTAGAACAGTTCATTTAGTGACCATTCGAAGTTACAACGGCGCTGAAAAAAAGTGGCTGAGGGCCATTTTTTTCACAGTTATAACCTTTGTAGCATCCTCGTGATCACGTGACCAAAATTCAGACGCTTGGCCAATGGTTCATGTTGAAGTCCGTGAGTCATAAACGAGCCAAGGTGGCCTACCCCTGCCTTAGACAAAATCAAATTGCTGACCCAATTAAGCCACACAAGAGATGCCTCGTCTCCAGATGCTTCCCAGAGTGTCATAAACAGGTCTGCCATCTGATGGATTGTGGGAAGTGCAGAGGGCGTTGACTTTTACAAGCCAAGCAGAATGCTTCGTTCCTGGGCTACGATTGGTCTGCAAAACTAGAAACCTATTTATCCAAATATTGTAAAATCTTGCATTGCCTATGCTTGCTTGCTTGCCTGCCTACCTGCCTGCCTGCCTGCCTGCTTGCTTGCTTGCTTGCTTATTTATTTATTTATTTATTTATTTATTTATTTATTTATTCATTCATTCATTCATTCATTCATTCATTCATTCATTTACTTACTTACTTACTTACTTACTTATTTGCTTACTTACTTATTTATTCATTCATTTACTTACTTACTTACTTACTTACTTACTTACTTACTTATTTGCTTACTTATTTATTTATTCAGTCATTTAGTCATTCATTTATTCAGTCAGTCAGTCAGTCAGTCACACAGTTATTGTTTTTTACAAATAACTCAAGGCGGCAAACATATCCAGCATAACTTCTTCATTGTATTTTCCGCAAAACAACAACCCTGTGAGGTGGGTTGAGCTGAGAGAGATTGACTGGCTCAAAGTCACCTAAGGCCTAAGGTGGGACTAGAACTCAAACTCTCCTGGTGATTGACCTAAAGCAGGGGGGACAGGATAGCAGTGTTCCAATATCTCAGGGGCTGCCCCAAAGAAGAGGGAGTCAAGCTATTCTCCAAAGCGCCTGAAGGCAGGACAAGAAGCAACGGATGGAAACTAACCAAGGAGAGAAGCAACCTAGAACTAAGGAGAAACTTCCTGACAGTTAGAGCAATTAACCAGGTTTTTAAGGAAACATTGGACAACGATTTGTCTGAAATGGTATAGAGTTTCCCGCCTGAGCAGGGGTTGGACTAGAAGACCTCTGAAGTCTCTTCCAACTCTGTTATTCTATTCTATTCATTCACCCAGTTAACTAGAGCGAGTAAGAATTCCTTGTGGGTTATTAGACACGGTCCTTTTGCAGGGAGGGGATCCTCTGCTGCCCCTTAGCTGCTGATTGCCATGGACAATTCGCCCTTTGAAAAGAGGAATCCAGATGTACATGTAGCTCCCCTCTTTTCTTTCATGAGGATGGAGACCCAGCACTTTTTGTCCTTTTCAAATCAGCAGTCGGAGCTGTTGCTTTAAAATCTTTTGCAGCCTCGCTCCGAAAGGCCAGATACAGGTAGCCCTTGACTTACGACCTCAGCTGTGGCTAAGTGAAACATTTTTTAAAATGAATTTTGCCCCAGGTCATGACCTCTCCTGCCACAGTTGTTAAGTGAGCAACACGGTTGTTGAAGTGAATTTGGCTTCCCCGCTGTCAGAAGGCCCACAGAAGCTGATTGCATGACCCCAGGGCACTGTGACCGTCGTAAATACGAGTCAGTTGCCCAAGCGTCTGAATTTTGATCGCCTGACCAGGGGGATGCTCCAACGGTGGTGAAAAATGGCCAGATGTCCCTGTCTTTCAGTGCCGTTGTAACTTTGAATGGTCACTAAGCAAGCTGTTGTAAGTTGAGGATTGCCTGTATTCAAATACAGGGGGTTGGACTAGATGACCTCCAAGATACCTTCCAACATCATCATCATCATCATCATCGCACAGTCAGCCAGATGTTCAGACTGGATTTGGCATTTTTGTCTACCTATCGAGTCCTTACCCAGGACCTGGGATAGGCAGATGTGGATGTTTCGTGGTATTACAGGTATCGTCGTAGGATGCAAGCAGTTCCTAGTAAGGCCGCCTTTGGCAATTGAGTTATGGCAAATTTGTCAATGCCGATGGTGTTCAAGTGGTGCTCCAGGTGTTTCGGGATTGCACCCAAGGCGCCTATTACTATTGGTACAACCCTTACTTGCCTTTGCCACAGTCTTTCTATTTCTATTTGTAGGTCTTTGTATTTTGTTATCTTCTCCAGTTCTTTCTCGTCTATTCTGCTGTCTCTAGGCACTGCCACGTCCACTATCCAGACTTTTTTGTCTTTCTTATCGACAATTGTTAAGTCCGGGGTGTTATGTTGCAGGTGCTTGTCTGTTTGAATTCTGAAGTCCCAGAGCAGTTTAACTTTATCATTTTCTATGATAATAATATTTATTGTTATGGATCATCGCACAGTCAGCCAGATGTTCAGACTGGATTTGGCATTTTGTCTACCTATCGAGTCCTTACCCAGGACCTGGGATAGGCAGATGTGGATGTTTGATGGTATTACAGATATCGTTGCAGGATGGAAGCAGTTCCTAGTAAGGCCGCCTTTGCAATTGACTAATAGCGAATTTGTCAATGCCAATGGTGTTCAAGTGGTGCTCCAGTTGTTTTGGGATTGCACCCAAGGAGTCTATTACTATTGGTACTACCCTTGCTTGCTTTTGCCACAGTCTTTCTATTTCTATTTGTAGGTCTTTGTATTTTGTTATCCTCTCCAGTTCTTTCTTGTCTATTCTGCTGTCTCCAGGCATTATTATTACCGTAAATGCCGGCGTATAAGGCGACTTCCGCAAGTGTTAAAATCAGCACCAAAGACGGGGGTCGTCTTATATGCCGAGTCGTCTTATACGCCGGAAATACTGGTAGTTTCCGGCGTATAAGACGACATTCTAGGAATGCGACTCGGCGACAAAGACGGGGGTCGTCTTATACGTTGGGTCGCCTTGTACGCCGGCATATACGGTATTATTATTATTATTATTACTACTACTACTATTGCTGCTACTACTACTACTATTATTATTATTATAAATATAGCAAGAAAACGCAGCAAAGTCTTTCTATACCCCTTTCAATCTCTGCACGCAGTTCTCCTTTTAGTACATACAAGCTCAGCCATTCACATAAAAGGACGGTTTAAGCCCTCCTTTTAAAATAAGTAAATAAATAAAAAATTCTATCTCCTTTCCCCATGCTGCGAAGACAGGGATATTTTACATCCCAAACCTCTGGCATTGAGAAATTCTATTAAAGCCTTATCATCAGGCACCAGGCACCACGCTTTTTAAATGCCCCGCATTGTTCTGTATTCCAGATAGCATCAAAAGGCGGGAGGAAGCAGGATCAACTTTCTCTGAGGAACAATGGGTTAGAGAGAGTCCCTCTCGGCTGCTATTTAATACAGATCCGTAATGCTCCAACTTGGGAAAACGAAAAGCAAAATTCTGCGAGTGAGCGCACGCAGGCCCGGGCCTGCGCCTGCACGCACACATGCAGAGTGGCCCCGCAGCTCGCTAGGATGGGAGGCACACATGTTTATGCTAATTTAAATGCGTTCGAGTACAAACACTCAGGGACTTTGGAAATACACTCATGTTTCTTTGAGCAGACATCTAATGCGCGGCGTCGGTTTTATTATGCTTTCCCACAGCCCAGCTCCACGGACAATGGCAGGGCCCTTGTTGAGGAGGTGTACACATTATATTAAGAGGTGCAGAACTAGCCCTATCTGGATGATACAACTAATTTTAAGGTTTGTTGAGCTGGCTGCAGTGATAAAGGTTTTTTTTTTTTAAAAAAAAAAAACACCCTATTATCCCATGATCATTTCTAGACAGGAATACCGAGAGGATGATGCAATTGTCAGATAGCTCATGGTGCAAGAACACAACAAAGCACATACAGCTGCTGTGGTTTTTTTTTTTTTTTTTTTTTTTTTGAGGAGGTATTGTTGCACGACCTGTGCTTTAGATGTTGGCAAGGCCTGGTTTAAAGAATAAATCTTTGGAGAGTTTTCAAAGTTTTATTTTTAAAAAATAAATCAATATTGTCACTGTTGAAGTTAAATACTGGATGTATGGGCCATGTTCAGACAGCGCATTTTAAGCCAGGGGTCTTCAAACTTGGCCCTTTTATGACTTGTGGACTTTAACTCCCAGAATTGAGGAATTCTGGGAGTTGAAGTCCACAAGTCATAAAAGGGCCAAGTTTGAAGACCCCTGCTTTAAGCTGTTTGGGGTGTCTTGTGATCTATTAAAATGCAAGTGACTCAAAGGCTGGGTTTATCTCATGTGCTAAACCACGAAAAATGCAACCAGGTCATGAATAATCAAATTATTGTATCTTTACCTGACTTGATTAAACAGGTGAATATAGGTAGTCCTTGACTTATGACCATAATTGAGCTCGCAAGAGAGGCAGTTTGGTCTAGTGGTTAAGGCACCAGGCTAGAAAATGGGAGACTGTGAGTTCTAGTCTTGCCTTATGCATGAAAGCCAGCTGGGTGACTTTGGGCCAATCACTAGGAGACAGTGAGTTCTAGTCCCGCCTTAGCCATGAAAGCCAGCTGGGCGACTTTGGGCCAATCACCAGGAGACGGTGAGTTCTAGTCATGCCTCGGAAAAAGGGTTCATTTCCCTTTCTGGACATGATTTATTTTTGGACATTTTTATGTTCATTAACTAGCGCAGTGGTTCTCAACCTGTGGGTCGGGACCCCATTTGGGGTCGAATGACCATTTCACGGGGGTCGCCAAACCACGCTGTCCGCCATTTTTTTCCCTTTTCCCTAGCTGTCCTATTCCCTCTTATTGGTGGCCACACCCACTTGGGGGTCACCACAACATGGGGAACTGTATTATGGGGTCACGGCATTAGAAAGGTTGAGAACCACTGAACTAGCGTTATCAGATCCTAGTTATAGTACAAAGAGGCAATGTGTGGTCTAGTGATTAAAGCTAGGTGACTTT
>NW_024096461.1:0-45000 GCF_016545835.1 Crotalus tigris | reverse complement strand
CCATGACATCATGACTGCAACCAAGAAAGTCTCCAAGAATACAGTAATTAAAGCTCAGAAATGTGGCAACCAACTTTCTCTTACATTAGTCTACCCAGGGTCTGTGATCCCAAGGAAGTTCCTTAATCTCAATTGTGAATCTCTAGTCCAGGGGTCTTCAAACTTGGCCCGTTTAGGACTTGTGGACTTCAACTCCCAGAATTCCTCAGCCAGCATGTCTGGCTGAGGAATTCTGGGATTTGGAAGTCCACAAGTCCTAAAAGGACCAAGTTTGAAGATCCCTGGTCTAGACAGTAAATGTTCTTTGCTTAAGAACGATCAATTCAGCACTAAAAGGTGGACAGCTCCTTAGACTCTCCCTAAACTTAAGCGCAGAGAACAGCCAGCTGATTTCAAAATAGTGAAAGGAGATATTAGAACTGAATTTTCTTTTTAAAAAGTTAATATACGTCTTCCAGGAATTTTAAAAAGCTACTGTACATAACAAACTTTAGAAAATGTTCACTATGAAAAAAAATGCTAACCTTTTCCTTCCTTCCTTCCTTCCTTCCTTCCTTCCTTCCTTCCTTCCTTCCTTCCTTCCTTCCTGCCTTCCTGCCTGCCTTCCTTCCTTCCCTCCCTCCCTCCCTTTTTATATTCTGAAGTTTATTATATTTCAGTTTTGATTGTGAGATAGGTTCTGATGAGCTGAGTTTAAATTTAGTGATATACACACAGAAAGACACCCAGCAGACATCCATATGTGCATAGAGATACACAATTATAAACATATCCTTAAATTCAAGGAAAGTGGATATACGCAAAGTGGGGGGGAAAAAAAACAGGAGATGAACCTTTGGAAGGAATTATTCTTTGCAGTTTATCCTCCCTCATCTGTACTGAAAGAATAATTTAGGACTAGAAGACTCTTTAAGGGGGGGGGGAATGAAATAAATGTTTTCAACTTCTCAAAGATCACTGTAATTAAATGAACAAAGGCTTTCTGCCAAGCCAGACATACCACTGGGAAGCTGTTTTGATACTTCTTAAAAACTCCTTTGTCATTTATAGCCCTCAAACTTAATGCATTTGAAATGGGGTACAACTTCTCTGCTTGCCAGCTGGAAGAATAGACAAGGGTGTGGGGGGGGGGAGGGAATAGAAAGGGACAAGATGGAGAGACGAAAGATTTTCCTTATTTCTTTGTAAGGGGGGGGAGGGAAGGGAAGAGAGGGAAAGGACCCCCCCCACCCCTCACTGTGCAGATGGAGAGATCTGCCTTAATGCCTCAGACGGCAATTAAGAATGGGATGTGTGTGGGGGGAAAAAAATAGCCCTGCATTAATATTGTATATGGAACAGCTGAAGGTCTAGAGTACACTTTGCTCAACACAGCCTCTCAGCAGATGGAACAACAAGAGGCAAAAGGGAAGGGAGGGAGGGGAAAAGCCCATTTAATAACCCCCTTCTCTCCGAGGTTTGTACAATCATCCCTGAGGAATAAAAAGTTCTTTGTCTACAAGAAATTTACAGTTGGAAGTCGATCTTTTGTTTAAAGTCTGATCGGTCCCAATTCTCTCCCCCCCCCCTCTCCCAGCTTCAAACCTGGCAACTTGTGAGTTCGAATTATTTTTCTATCGCTACTTAGTTCCTATGATGTCATAGGCCACCTCTCTTGTCCAATCGACATTTGTCTTTATGAGGCCTGTTCAAAACGATGGCTGTGAATGGATGAAAAATTCAGGCTGCGGTGCTACAAGGGGGGAAGGAAGGAAGGAAGGAAGGAAGGAAGGAAGGAAGGAAGGAAGGAAGGAAGGAAGGAAGGAAGGAGAGATAGGGAAAAGAAAAAGGGGGGAGAAAGGGAAGGGAAAAAAGGAAGGAAGAAAAGACGATCTTGAAAGGGAAAGGAGGAAAGGAAGGAAGGAAGGAGTGATAGGGAAAAGAAAGAAAGGGAGGGAGAGAGAGGGAAGAAAGAAAAAAGGAAGGAAGGAAAGAAGATCTTGATAAGGAAAGAAAGAAGGAAGGAAGGAGATATAGGGAAAAGAAGGAAAGGGAGAGAGAGAGAGGGAAGAAAGAAAAAGGAAGGAAATAAGATCTTGATAAGGAAAGAAGGAAGGAAGGAGAGGGAAAAGAAAGAAAGGGAGAGAGAGGGGGAAGAAAAAAGGAAGGAAGGAAAGAAGATCTTGATAAGGAAGGAAGGAAGGAAGGAAAGATAATGAAAAGAAGGAAAGGGAGAAAGGGAAGGATGGAAGGAAGGAGAGATAGGGAAAAGAAAGAAAAGGAGAGAGGGAAGAAAGAAAAAGGAAGGAAGAAAGAAAAGATCTTGATAAGGAAGGAAGGAAGGAAGGAGAGATAGGGGAAAGAAAGAAAGGGAGAGAGAGGGAGAAGAAAGAAAAAGGAAGGAAATAAGATCTTGACAAGGAAAGAAGGAAGGAAGGAAGGAGAGATAGGGAAAAAGGAAAGGGAAGAAGAGAAGAAGGAAGGAAGGAAGGAAGGAAGGTTTTTGTTGCATTTACACAGATATAACAAACAGAGCATAAATGAAAGCAAATATAATTTCATCCATTGGAAGTTGCGAGGCGAAAATACATTCACATTCCGACCGTTTCCTTCCTAAACACTTAACTTTATACAGTCAAAGCATCCCAATTTTGCAGGCAGCATTGTTTTCAAAGAATGATACTCCCCTCTATAAAAGATGTTTATGCAATATGGATTTTAGGCTGCCTTTAAAATAATCACCTGTGGAAATTTCACCCTTCCTCCAGAATGCCTCCCCTCCCACCACCCCAGTCAAACAAATGAACAGATAAACAGACTTTTGATTTTATTTCCATTCCCTTGGCTAATTGTCAATTTTTTTTGACCCACACGCCCAGAGAGATTATACACACACACACAGACACACACACAGACACACACACACACACAGACACATTCCCAACCCAACAACTCCAAGCCTCAAAGTTCGAGAGGCCCAGTGATCAAACGCAACTCTTGTTGTTTGGTTGTGAAACTGCCCGTGTTTGCTTGTGAGGCTGACAGCAACACAAATAAGTCACAGTGATAGCCAAGAAAGTTAACAGAATTATTTCACGACTAACCCAACAAAGAAACAAACGAACAAATAAGTAACGCACCTAGGAATGTTCCACACAGCTTCATTCTTGCTTGCTTTGTGTGTGTGTGTGTGTGTGTGTGTGTGTGTGTGTGTGTGATTTGGTTTTTTTTGTTGTTGTTTTGTTTTGTTTTGCTCCTGAGGTGCAATAATCATGAAAGAAAATCAAGTGCCACAGATCAAGTCACACAGCAGACTTCATTGGGAGAAAAAAGTTTCAGACGGAGCAAAAACTTATGCACAGGAGAGTTCTCACCCCCCCCCTCGCCCCCCCCCAAAAGGAGGGCAGGGCAGCCAATAGGAACCGCTCAAGCTGTTCATTGCAAATTAAGGCAGCTGGGCTGAGCCACCAATCAGGGACCGGTCAGTTCCTGGATCTCCATAAGGCAACTTCAAGAGACAATAAGATTTTGTTGAATGAAAGAGAACAAGGGAAGGGGGGCTGGCCTTGGGAACCAGCAGCAGGCAGCAGCAGCAGCTTTCTGGCTAACTTCTGCACTTCAGAAAACTGCTTGGGCTAATGTTTTCAGTTAACAGGTCTTGTAGTAAAGTTTGGCCCAAAACTATTTTTATCTCTCACTCTCTCTCTTGTTCCATCTCTCCCTTTCTCTCTATCACCAGAGATAGATGGTTGATTGATCGATCGATCAATTTTTTCTCTACCTCTCTGTCTCTATTTCTCTATCACAAGATTATCTATCTATCTATCTATCTATCTATCTATCTATCTATCTATGTATCATCCATCCATCCATCCATCCATCCATCCACAGGATGTCTCTCTCTCTCTCTATCACCAGAGATCAATCTATCTGTCCATCCATCCATCCACCCATCCATAGGATCACTCTATCATCGATCATCTCTCTCTCTTTCTCATCTATCTATCTATCTATCTATCTATCTATCTATCTATCTATCTATCTATCTATCTATCTATCTATCTAACTCTATCATCTATCTCTATTATCTCTATCATCTATCATCTATTTCTATAATCTATTTATATCTATCATCTATCTATTATCTATTTCTATCATCTATCATCTATCTATTATCTATTTCTATCATCTATCATCTATGTCATCTATCTATTATCTATATCATCTATCATCTATCTATTATATATTTCTATCTATCTATTATCTATATCTATCATCTATCTATCTATCTATCTATCTATCTATCTATCTATCTATCTATCTATCTATTTACCTACCTACCTACCTACCTACCTACCTACCTATTATCTATATCTATCATCGCTATTATCTATTTCTATCATCTATCTATGTATCTATGTCTGTCTATCTATCTATCTATCTATCTATCTATCTATCTACTATCCCTCCACAAGAACTCTCTCAATCTCTCACTATCACCAGATCTCTTTCTCTCCCTCTCATCTATTATTCAAGAAGAGACTGGACAGCCATTTGTCTGAAATAGTATAGGGTTTCCTGCCTGAGCAGGGGGTTGGACTAGATGACCTCCAAGGTCCCTTCCAACTTTATTATTATTATTATTATTATTATCTATCATCTATTTATCTATCTATCCACAGGATCGATCTCTCTCTCTCTCTCTCCTTGAAAGAATTAAGAATTTCAGTACAAAAGAAACTCTTTTTCCTTCTATATCTTCTTCTTGGAAAGCTTGAGGAGTTCTCTATTTTTTTTTCTGGCCATTTATCAGGTGACATTAAAGTTGGGTGACCCTGAATGAGGTTCTGTTACACCTTCTAATATTTGAAGCATCCCTTGGTCTCCAGGCTTCCCAGCCGGAAGCCCTGGGGGGTGGGATAGGAGGAATTTGATGTCTCAGAGCAGGAGACTGCAAACTCTATGGCCACTATAAAGGACAGGATGTTCATTCCCACATGCCACTTGACCACTTATGACTAACTATGTGCAACAGCACTCTAGGCGACACTTTAGTGTCTCATCGAAGTTGCTACTCCTTTGACAGAAATCCCAAAGCAAATATTTATTTATTAGATTTTTGTCCCACCTTTATTACTTTAGAAGTAACTCAAGATAGTGTATGTACATAATATTCCTTCTACCTCCTGTTTCCCCCACAATAATAACTCCGAGAGGTGAGTTGGGCTGAGAGAGACTGACTGGCTCAAGGTCATCCACTTGGCTTTCGGGCTTAAGGTAGGACTAGAACTCACAGTCTCCTGGCGACTGGCCCAAAGTCACCCAGCCAGCTTTTATGCCTAAAGTGGAATTAGAACTCATAGTCTCCTGGGGATTGGCCCAAAGCTACCCAGTTGATCTTCATACTGCATCCAGTTTTGGTCACCACGGTGTAAAAAAGATGTTGAGACTCTAGAAAGAGTACAGAGAAGAGCAACAAGATGATTAGGGGACTGGAGGCTAAAACATATAAGGAACGGTTGCTGGAATTGGGCATGTCTAGTCTAATAAAGAGAAGGACGAGGGGGGACATGATAGCAGTCTTCCAGTATCTCAGGGGCTGCCCCAAAGAAGAGGGAGTCAAGCTATTCTCCAAAGCGCCTGAAGGCAGGACAAGAAGCAACGGATGGAAGCTAATCAAGGAGAGAAGCAACCTAGAACTAAGGAGAAACTTCCTGACAGAACAATTAACCAGTGGAACAATCTGTCTCCAGAAGCTGTGAATGCTCCAACACTGGAGGTTTTAAGAAGAGACTGGACAGCCATTTGTCTGAAATGGTATAGGGTTTCCTGCCTGAGCAGGGGGTTGGACTAGATGGCCTCCAAAACCCCTTCCAATTTTATCATTATTATTATTATGGATCATCACACAGTCAGCCAGATGTTCAGACTGGATTTGGCATTTTGTCTACCTATCGAGTCCTTACCCAGGACCTGGGATAGGCAGATGTGGATCTTTGATGGTATTACAGATATCGTCGCAGGATGGAAGCAGTTCCTAGTAAGGCCGCCTTTTGCAATTGACTAATAGCGAATTTGTCAATGCCAATGGTGTTCAAGTGGTGCTCCAGTTGTTTTGGGATTGCACCCAAGGAGCCTATTACTATTGGTACTACCCTTGCTTGCTTTTGCCACAGTCTTTCTATTTCTATTTGTAGGTCTTTGTATTTTGTTATCTTCTCCAGTTCTTTCTCGTCTATTCTGCTGTCTCCAGGCACTGCCACGTCCACTATCCAGACTTTTTTGTCTTTCTTATCGACAATTGTTAAGTCTGGGGTGTTATGTTGCAGGTGCTTGTCTGTTTGAATTCTGAAGTCCCAGAGCAGTTTAATTTTATCATTTTCTATGAATTTCTCTATTTTATGATCCCACCAGTTTTTGCTTACAGGCAAATGATATTTTTTGCAGATCTTCCAATGCACCATTGTTGCTACTTTGTCATGCCGCTGCTTGTAGTCAGTCTGTGCAATCTTCTTGCAACAGCTTACCAGGTGGTCCACTGTTTCTTCAGATTCTTTGCATAGGAGGCATAAGGACTGTCGTTCTTCTTTCTGCTTTCTCTTCTTCTTCTTTCTTCTTTTTTCTTCTTCTTCTTCTTCTTCTTCTTCTTCATCGTCTTCTTTCTTCTTCTTTTCTTCTTTATTTCTTCTTTCTGATGATCTTCTCTTCTTCTCCTACGCCCCTCCTCCTCCTCCTCCATCCTCCTCCTCCTCCTCTTTCTTCTTCTTCTTCTTCTTTCTTCTTCTTCTTCTTCTTCTTCTTCTTCTTCTTCTTCTTCTTCTTCTTCTTCTTCTTCTTCTTCTTCTTCTTCTTCTTCTTCTTCTTCTTCTTCTTCATAAGGTAAATTAGAACTCACAGTTTACTGTGATTAGCCCAAAGTCACCCAGTTGGTTTTCATTCCAAGGGCAGGACTTGCTCCCAGTCTCCTGTATTTTTAGGCCAGGAGAACCTCTCTCTCATCCGGCTGAATGCGTGAGAATTTTTCAGAAATCTCAAGATCTCCTTCAAAGATCACTCAGTCTTAAATAAGGCTCTGCTCTGTAGCCACTTAGGTTCCACCTAAAGCAAAAACGAAAGAGATGTTTGGGAAGGAATGTCACAGTCATTTTGCAAAAATGAGCCACTTTGTGCTGGTGGAAAGTCGCAGTTTTCATTTCCTGGTTTCTCCTGTGAAACTGAGCAAATAACAGGTGAAAGGAAAGACCCCTTTTTCCCCACTGAAAGTAATTTTAACGCCCTGCCAGACGTTAAAGCCCTCGTACCTAATCCTACCAAGAAACGCTCTGGCCTAGAAAACAGGAAGACAGTCAAAAAACAGGTAGTCCTCAACTTACGACCACATGGGATTGTGGGATCCAGATATTTTTGGATTGCACCTAAGGTGCCTATCACTGTTGGTACAATCTTTGCTTCTTCTTTTTTTTGCCATTGTCATTCAATTTCTATTTTGCAGGTCTTTGTAATTTGTTATCTCCTCCAGTTCTTTTTCTTCTGTTCTGCTGTCTCTGCCACGTCCGCTATCCAGACTTTTCGGCCTTATCATTATTATTGTTAAAACTAAAATTCCCAATAACTCTGGATGGCTCACAAGTAAAAGCATGAAGCAGAAGAAAAAAAAAAGAGACAGAAGTACAAGAATGTTAAAAGGTGGCATGGATGAGAAGGATGACCAGGACCCCCAAAAATTACAATCCTTGGTTGTATAAACAGAGGCATAGAATCATAATCACGTGAAGAATTAGTCCCGCTTTATAAAGCATGGCTTTTCAACCTTTTCAACCATTGTACCACTTTTAGGATATGGCAATATCCGAGTACTACCAGTCGCCTAGCAAGGTATCAAAAAAAAAAAAAAAAAAATGGAAAAAAGTGATAAAGTACAGGTAGTCCTTGACTTACAACAGTTCGCTTAGTGACTGTTCGAAGTTACAATGGCACTGAAAAAAGTGCCCCCCAAGGCACAGCCGAGCAAGACACCTGCCTGCCCACCCAGCAGTGCTCTTCCTCCTGTCTGAGGTTTTCATTGTTGTGAGCATTTCTGTTGAGGATTGGCAGTGGGGGTGGGGTGGGGGGTGTTTGGTTTTTATTCCCCCCGTCTGCTGGGTGGTTGCAGCAGATTTTGGTCACTTCACATGACCCTGGGACACTGTGACCGTCATAAATATGAATCAGTTGCCAAGCATCTGAATGTAAATCACAAGACCCTGGAGATGCTGCAACATTCCAGCTGATTGGTGCTTCTTCAGGGCTCAGCAGAAGCACCAGGATCAGCACTGAGCTCCAGCTGGAGCCTGGCACTGATCCTGGCACTTCCGCTGAGCCCTGACAGCCCCAAAGAAGCGACAATCAGCTGGAAAACGGCACTGATCCTGGTGCTTCCGCTGAGCCCTGACAGCCCTGCAGCTCCAGCCATCTCTTGCTCAGGCTTGTGCGGTGCTGCCACCGGTTCAGCTCATTCCCCTCCCCCGCTACCACTTTTCTAGGATGGTCATGTACCACCTGCCAGGTGCCAATGTACCACAGGTGGTACCTGTACCACTGGTTGAAAAGCCCTGGATTAGGGGACTGGAGGCTAAAGGAATGGTTGCTGGAATTGAGTATGTCTAGTTTAATGAAGAGAAGGATGAGGGGGGACATGATAGCAGTCTTCCAGTGTCTGAGGGGCTGCCATAAAGAAGAGGGAGTCAAGCTATTCTCCAAAGCACATGAAGGCAGGACAAGAAGCAATGGATGGAAATTAATCAAGGAGAAAAGCAACCTAGAACTAAGGAGAAACTTCCTGACAGTGAGGACAATTAACCAGTGGAACAACTGGCCTCCAGAAGCAGTGAATGCTCCAACACTGGAAGTTTTTAAGAAGAGACTGGACAGCCACTTGTCTGAAATGATATAGGGTTTCCTGCCTGAGCAGGGGGTTGGACTAGATGACCTCCAAGGTCCCTTCCAACTTTATTATTATTATCTATCATCTATTTATCTATCTATCCACAGGATCTCTCTCTCTCTCTCTCTCTCTCTCTCTCTCTCTCTCTCTCTCTCTCTCTCTCTCTCTCTCTCCTTGAAAGAATTAAGAATTTCAGTACAAAAGAAACTCTTTTTCCTTCTATATCTTCTTCTTGGAAAGCTTGAGGAGTTCTCTATTTTTTTTTCTGGCCATTTATCAGGTGACATTAAAGTTGGGTGACCCTGAATGAGGTTCTGTTACACCTTCTAATATTTGAAGCATCCCTTGGTCTCCAGGCTTCCCAGCCGGAAGCCCTGGGGGGTGGGATAGGAGGAATTTGATGTCTCAGAGCAGGAGACTGCAAACTCTATGGCCACTATAAAGGACAGGATGTTCATTCCCACATGCCACTTGACCACTTATGACTAACTATGTGCAACAGCACTCTAGGCGACACTTTAGTGTCTCATCGAAGTTGCTACTCCTTTGACAGAAATCCCAAAGCAAATATTTATTTATTAGATTTTTGTCCCACCTTTATTACTTTAGAAGTAACTCAAGATAGTGTATGTACATAATATTCCTTCTACCTCCTGTTTCCCCCACAATAATAACTCCGAGAGGTGAGTTGGGCTGAGAGAGACTGACTGGCTCAAGGTCATCCACTTGGCTTTCGGGCTTAAGGTAGGACTAGAACTCACAGTCTCCTGGCGACTGGCCCAAAGTCACCCAGCCAGCTTTTATGCCTAAAGTGGAATTAGAACTCATAGTCTCCTGGGGATTGGCCCAAAGCTACCCAGTTGATCTTCATACTGCATCCAGTTTTGGTCACCACGGTGTAAAAAAGATGTTGAGACTCTAGAAAGAGTACAGAGAAGAGCAACAAAGATGATTAGGGGACTGGAGGCTAAAACATATAAGGAATGGCTGCTGGAATTGGGTATGTCTAGTTTAACGAAGAGAAGGACGAGGGGGGACATGATAGCAGTCTTCCAGTATCTCAGGGGCTGCCCCAAAGAAGAGGGAGTCAAGCTATTCTCCAAAGCGCCTGAAGGCAGGACAAGAAGCAACGGATGGAAGCTAATCAAGGAGAGAATCAAGCTAGAACTAAGGAGAAACTTCCTGACAGAACAATTAACCAGTGGAACAACCTGTCTCCAGAAGCTGTGAATGCTCCAACACTGGAGGTTTTAAGAAGAGACTGGACAGCCATTTGTCTGAAATGGTATAGGGTTTCCTGCCTGAGCAGGGGGTTGGACTAGATGGCCTCCAAAACCCCTTCCAATTTTATCATTATTATTATTATGGATCATCACACAGTCAGCCAGATGTTCAGACTGGATTTGGCATTTTGTCTACCTATCGAGTCCTTACCCAGGACCTGGGATAGGCAGATGTGGATGTTTGATGGTATTACAGATATCGTCGCAGGATGGAAGCAGTTCCTAGTAAGGCCGCCTTTTGCAATTGACTAATAGCGAATTTGTCAATGCCAATGGTGTTCAAGTGGTGCTCCAGTTGTTTTGGGATTGCACCCAAGGAGCCTATTACTATTGGTACTACCCTTGCTTGCTTTTGCCACAGTCTTTCTATTTCTATTTGTAGGTCTTTGTATTTTGTTATCTTCTCCAGTTCTTTCACCTATTCTGCTGTCTCCAGGCACTGCCACGTCCACTATCCAGACTTTTTTGTTCTTCTTATCGACAATTGTTATGTCTGGGGTGTTATGTTGCAGGTGCTTGTCTGTTTGAATTCTGAAGTCCCAGAGCAGTTTAATTTTATCATTTTCTATGACTTTCTCTATTTTATGATCCCACCAGTTTTTGCTTACAGGCAAATGATATTTTTTGCAGATCTTCCAATGCACCATTGTTGCTACTTTGTCATGCCGCTGCTTGTAGTCAGTCTGTGCAATCTTCTTGCAACAGCTTACCAGGTGGTCCACTGTTTCTTCAGCTTCTTTGCATAGGCGGCACTTACTGCCTTCTTCTTCTTCTTCTTCTTCTTCTTCTTCTTCTTCTTCTTCTTCTTCTTCTTCTTCTTCTTCTTCTTTCTTCTTCTTCTTCTTCTCCTCTTTCTCCTCCTCCTCCTCCTCTCCTCTCTCCTCTTCTTCTCCTCCTCTCTTCTTCTTCTTCTTCTTCTTCTTTCTTCTTCTTCTTCTTCTTCTTCTTCTTCTTCTTCTTCTTCTTCTTCTTCTTCTTCTTCTTCTTCTTCTTCTTCTTCTTCTTCTTCTTCTTCTTCTTCATAAGGTAAATTAGAACTCACAGTTTACTGTGATTAGCCCAAAGTCACCCAGTTGGTTTTCATTCCAAGGGCAGGACTTGCTCCCAGTCTCCTGTATTTTTAGGCCAGGAGAACCTCTCTCTCATCCGGCTGAATGCGTGAGAATTTTTCAGAAATCTCAAGATCTCCTTCAAAGATCACTCAGTCTTAAATAAGGCTCTGCTCTGTAGCCACTTAGGTTCCACCTAAAGCAAAAACGAAAGAGATGTTTGGGAAGGAATGTCACAGTCATTTTGCAAAAATGAGCCACTTTGTGCTGGTGGAAAGTCGCAGTTTTCATTTCCTGGTTTCTCCTGTGAAACTGAGCAAATAACAGGTGAAAGGAAAGACCCCTTTTTCCCCACTGAAAGTAATTTTAACGCCCTGCCAGACGTTAAAGCCCTCGTACCTAATCCTACCAAGAAACGCTCTGGCCTAGAAAACAGGAAGACAGTCAAAAAACAGGTAGTCCTCAACTTACGACCACATGGGATTGTGGGATCCAGATATTTTTGGATTGCACCTAAGGTGCCTATCACTGTTGGTACAATCTTTGCTTCTTCTTTTTTTTGCCATTGTCATTCAATTTCTATTTTGCAGGTCTTTGTAATTTGTTATCTCCTCCAGTTCTTTTTCTTCTGTTCTGCTGTCTCTGCCACGTCCGCTATCCAGACTTTTCGGCCTTATCATTATTATTGTTAAAACTAAAATTCCCAATAACTCTGGATGGCTCACAAGTAAAAGCATGAAGCAGAAGAAAAAAAAAAGAGACAGAAGTACAAGAATGTTAAAAGGTGGCATGGATGAGAAGGATGACCAGGACCCCCAAAAATTACAATCCTTGGTTGTATAAACAGAGGCATAGAATCATAATCACGTGAAGAATTAGTCCCGCTTTATAAAGCATGGCTTTTCAACCTTTTCAACCATTGTACCACTTTTAGGATATGGCAATATCCGAGTACTACCAGTCGCCTAGCAAGGTATCAAAAAAAAAAAAAAAAAAATGGAAAAAAGTGATAAAGTACAGGTAGTCCTTGACTTACAACAGTTCGCTTAGTGACTGTTCGAAGTTACAATGGCACTGAAAAAAGTGCCCCCCAAGGCACAGCCGAGCAAGACACCTGCCTGCCCACCCAGCAGTGCTCTTCCTCCTGTCTGAGGTTTTCATTGTTGTGAGCATTTCTGTTGAGGATTGGCAGTGGGGGTGGGGTGGGGGGTGTTTGGTTTTTATTCCCCCCGTCTGCTGGGTGGTTGCAGCAGATTTTGGTCACTTCACATGACCCTGGGACACTGTGACCGTCATAAATATGAATCAGTTGCCAAGCATCTGAATGTAAATCACAAGACCCTGGAGATGCTGCAACATTCCAGCTGATTGGTGCTTCTTCAGGGCTCAGCAGAAGCACCAGGATCAGCACTGAGCTCCAGCTGGAGCCTGGCACTGATCCTGGCACTTCCGCTGAGCCCTGACAGCCCCAAAGAAGCGACAATCAGCTGGAAAACGGCACTGATCCTGGTGCTTCCGCTGAGCCCTGACAGCCCTGCAGCTCCAGCCATCTCTTGCTCAGGCTTGTGCGGTGCTGCCACCGGTTCAGCTCATTCCCCTCCCCCGCTACCACTTTTCTAGGATGGTCATGTACCACCTGCCAGGTGCCAATGTACCACAGGTGGTACCTGTACCACTGGTTGAAAAGCCCTGGATTAGGGGACTGGAGGCTAAAGGAATGGTTGCTGGAATTGAGTATGTCTAGTTTAATGAAGAGAAGGATGAGGGGGGACATGATAGCAGTCTTCCAGTGTCTGAGGGGCTGCCATAAAGAAGAGGGAGTCAAGCTATTCTCCAAAGCACATGAAGGCAGGACAAGAAGCAATGGATGGAAATTAATCAAGGAGAAAAGCAACCTAGAACTAAGGAGAAACTTCCTGACAGTGAGGACAATTAACCAGTGGAACAACTGGCCTCCAGAAGCAGTGAATGCTCCAACACTGGAAGTTTTTAAGAAGAGACTGGACAGCCACTTGTCTGAAATGATATAGGGTTTCCTGCCTGAGCAGGGGGTTGGACTAGATGACCTCCAAGGTCCCTTCCAACTTTATTATTATTATTATTATTGTTGTTGTTGTTATTATAAAAGTCCTAAAATGGGATAAAACTCTCTTAACTGTCTTGCTTAGGAACATAAATTTTGGGCTCAACTGTGGTCGTAAGTCAAGGTTTACTTGTAATGCCCACCCGAAACTCTGAAAAAAAGACTTTTATTTCTTTTTGCCCTACCCAACCAGTAACATCATAGCATCCTTTCCGAGATGGCAGAGCCTCAAATGGGAAGCAAACATATCCCACTGCGTGTCTCCTGACGTATCATCCATTTGAAATCTCCTGCGTGCATGAAAAAGCATCCTTAAGCGTAGGTAGGAGGTGACCTTGGACATCTGATGGAGCAGGAAGCAGAAAAGAGCTACTTAGCTGCCCTCTATTAAGGCCCCAGGAGGTGGGAGAAAGCAGACGGACAAAAGTCCCCAATTGCCAGCAAAATAAGGGTTAGAGTCATTTTCCAGGCATGGTGTAAGTCACCTCTCATCTTCAGAAAGAGAAGAGAGAATAATGGCTAATTGCTTCTGCAAAAGGGGTTCCAGCGTCACAGCAGATGGCGCTTCTGAATACGGTAGCTCAAATATTGCCTTTCAATTTCATTGAGGGCCACATCAGCATTGCGGTTGTCCTTGGGGGAGGGTGGATAGGTGTAGCCAGGGTGGGCGTGGCTGGAATGGGTGTGGCCTACTGGGTGGGCGTGGCCAGCTCTACATCATTTGCGTCAAGGGTGCCTGGGGGGGCCTGGACAGGAGTGGGACAGATCTGAGGGTCTCTGGCAGAAGGGGGTGGGACCGGGGCAAGTGCCAAGGCATGGTCCACTGGAGGAGCCTGCTGAAAACCTTCCCCCAGAACCCATCAAGCCGGATATGTGAAGTAGGCCAGGGCCATTTGCTGGCCACTTCCAGGCGATGGTCCATTTCTTCATTCCTCACAAAGGGAGACACCTCCCCAGCATGCACCCAGGGGGCGGGGCTGACACGGCAGGGGCTGGTTCCTCGCTTTTTCCAGACGGCCTCGTGGAGCTAAGACTGAAAGCGTTTCAGCATAGATGGCCACCACAAAATTGTACATTGGCTCCTGGCCGGCTTGGGCCAAGACCAAGGCAGTGGGGGCCGTTCCTTCACTGTTTCCAGGATGGCTTTGCGGGCCACATGAAATCACTTCGCGGGCCGCATCCGGCCCCCGGGCCTTGTGTTTGACATGTCTGGAATAGATTGTCCCTCTCTGGTAGGGACAGTAATAACAACCACAAGAATAACAGCAGACGAGAACAACTGGGAGAAACAACAAAATACAAAGACCTGCAAATAGAAATAGAAGGACTGGGGCAAAAGAAAGCAAAGGGGGCAGCACAAAGAAGAGGGGGTCAAGCTATTCTCCAAAGCACCTGAAGGCAGGACAAGAAGCAACAGGTGGAAACTAATCAAGGAGAGAAGCAACCTGGAACTAAGGAGAAACTTCCTGACAGTGAGAGCAATTAACCTGTGGAACAGCCTGCCTCCAGAAGCGGTGAATGCTCCAACACTGGAAGTTTTTAAGAAGAGACTGGATAGCCATTTGTTTGAAATGGTATAAAGTTTCCTGCCTGAGCAGAGTGTTGGACTAGAAGATCTCTTCCAATTCTGTTTCTTTCAATTCAATTTCAAGCTCTCTTTCAATTCTGTTATTCTGCTATTTTGTTAGATTAATTACAGGTAGTCTTCTGTTTCAACCTATTCTCCAAAGCGCCTGAAGGCAGAACAAAAAGCAATGGATGGAAACTAATCAAGGAGAGAAGCAACCTGGAACTAAGGAGGAATTTCCTGACAGTTAGGAGAATTAATCAGTGGAACGACTTGCCTCTAGAAGTTGTGGGTGCTCCAACACTGGAGGCTTTTAAGAAGAGATTGGACAACCATTTGTCTGAAATGGTATAGGGTTGAGCAGGGGGTTAGACTAGATGAGGGCTTTTCAACCAGTGGTACGGGTACCACCTGTGGTACATTGGCACCTGGCAGGTGGTACGCGACCATCCTAGAAAAGTGGTAGTGGGGGAGGGGAATGAGCTGAACCGGTGGCAACACCGCACAAGCCTGAGCAAGAGATGGCTGGAGCTGCAGGGCTGTCAGGGCTCAGCGGAAGCACCAGGATCAGTGCTGCTTTCCAGCTGATCCGTGCTTCTTTGGGGCTGTCAGGGCTCAGGGGAAGCACCAGGATCAGCGCCAGGCTCCAGCTGGAGCTTGTTGCTGATCCTGGTGCTTCTGCTGAGCCCTGAAGAAGCACCAATCAGCTGGAATGTTGCAGCATCTCCAGGGTCTTGTGATTTACATTCAGACGCTTGGCAACTGATTCATATTTATGATGGTCACAGTGTCCCAGGGTCATGTGAAGTGACCAAAACCTGCTACAACCACCCAGCAGACGGGGGGGGGGGATAAAAAACAAACAGCCCCGCACCCCACCTTCGCTGCCAATCCTCAACAGAAATGCTCACAACAATGAAAACCTCGGACAGGAGAAAGAGTGCCGCTGGGTGGGCAGGCAGATGTCTTGCTCGGCTGTGGCTTGGGGGGCACTTTTTTCAGTGCCATTGTAACTTTGAACAGTCACTAAGCGAACTGTTGTAAGTCGAGGACTACCTGTACTTTATCACTTTTTTCCTTTTTTATTTTTTTGGGGTCATCAAGTTTTTGACACCTTGCTAGGCGACTGGTGGTACTCAGATATTGCCATATCCTAAAAGTGGTACAATGGGTGAAAAGGTTGAAAAGCCATGCCCTACAAGGTTCCATCCAAAAAAGGTGCCGGAACTCCATTCTGGACGTTCTATGAGAAAAAAAGTCCCGATTACAACAAACCCTGAAGAGAAATTCTTTGGCAAATGGGTTTTGACTCATTTTCTGAAAGGCTCTGAGGTATCAGAATTAGATCATGCACAGAGACTAAATATGACCTCACTGGAATTCAGACTGCATCATTTTTCAGACGTTATCCCCAAGTATTTTTCTTTTGCCCAATTAATGACTGATCTGCACATAACAATAAAAACCTAACCGTGTGTGTGTTTTTCTTCACTTTCTCTTTAAATGGGTCTCAAGGGAAATATTAAAATGTATATGTAGTCCTCAACTTAGGACCATTTATTTAGTGATCGTTTGAAGTTCTGCATGACGGCGATGGAAAAAGGGAGAACGGCTGCAGAACTTGGGTTGGGCCAGGCTAAAGAAATGAAGAAATAGGGGAGACATGATAGCAGTGTTCCAGTATCTGAGGGGCTGCCACAAAGAAGAGGAGGGGTCACGTTATTCTCCAAAGCACCAGAGGGAAGGACGAGAAACAATGGTTGGAAACTGATCAAGTAGAGAAGCAACCTGGAATTAAGGAGAAACTTCCTGACAGTGAGGACGATTAACCAGTGGAACAGCTTGCCTCCAGAAATCGTGGGCGCTCCATTACTGGAGGTTCTTAAGAAGAAGCACTAGACAATCTCCTGTCTGAGACAGTAGGTTCTCCTGCTTGAGCAGGGGGCTGGACTAGAAGACCTCCAAGGTCCCTTCCAGATTCTATTCTATTCTATTCTATTCTATTCTATTCTATTCTATTCTATTCTATTCTATTCTATTCTATTCTATTCTATTCTATTCCATTCCATTCTGTTTACAGTGATTTCTCAGGGTGCATCTGTAGCAAAGCCAATGGGCTGGACTAGAAGACCTCCAAGGTCCCTTCCAGCTCTATTCTGTTCTGTTCTGTTCTAAACATGGTTAATACTTGAATGGGAGGCTAACTAGAATCCTAGAACCATAGGCTAGGTTTGAAAAGATTTTCCCCCTCCCCCATCAAAGAGATTGGTAATCAATTTCCATGGATCTGAAGATCTTATTATGGTTAATACAGGTATCAACCTATGACCACAATTGAGCCCAAAATTTCTGTTGTTACGTGAGACATTTGTTAACGCCCCATTTCATGACCTTTCTTGCCACAGTTGTTAAGTGAATCACTGCAGTTGTTAAGTTAGCAACCCGGTTGTTAAGTGAATCTGGCTTCCTCATTGATTTTGCTTGTCAGAAGATCGCAAAAGGCAGTCACGTGACCCCCGGGGACACTGCAACCGTCATAAACATGAGTCATTTGACAAACATCTGAATTTTGATGGCGTGACCACAGGGAATGCTGCAACGGTCGTAATGTGTAAAGACAGTCCTAAGTCACATTTTTCAGTGCCGTTGTAACTTTGAATGTTCACTAAATGAACCGTTGTAAGTCGAGGACTAATTGTATCTGGGGCAGCATTTCTGGCCAAACTGGACCCTCAAAGAGATGCTTAGGTTGAATCATTCAGCAAAGATTTTTAAACGACTTAAACAATTCTCCCTCTTCTAAATTGCAGGTCGTCCTCGACTTACGACTCCCATTTAGTGACCATTCAAAGTTACGATGGCACTGAAGACTTACAACCCGTTTGTCACACTTAACGACCATTTCGGCCTCAGTGCGGTCACATGATCAAAATTCAGGGCACTCGGCAACTGGCATGGATTTATGACAGTTGCAGCCTCCCGGGGTCATGTGACCACCCTCTGTGACCTTCCCAGCTGCCGTCTTACTTAATGACCACATGCTTCACTTAACAACTGCAGCAATTCCCTTAAGAACCAGGGCTAAAAGGGCACAACATGCAGCAAAGCTGACTTAACAACTGCTTTGTTAGCAAGGGAAATGTTGACCTCCGTTCTGGTCGTAAGTTGAGGAAAAATAACAGCTCTCAAAAGAAACCAGCATGGCTGCATAAAGAACTCTCTGACAAATTGAAAGATAAAAAGGACAAGTACAGAAAGTGGAAAGAGGGGAACATAACTAAGTCAGAATATCAGCAAATAGCCCGAGCCTGCAAAGATGAAGTGAAGAAAGCCAAGGCTCAAAATGAACTAAGGCTTGCGACCAAAGTCAAAAATAACAAAAAAAGCTTCTTTCAACATGTAAAAAACAAGAAAAAAGTGAAGGAAATGATTGGTCCATTAGTGGGTGGAAGTGGCAAGAAGGTGACAAGCAACAGGGAGAAAGCAGAACTATTTAACTCATTTTTTTCATCTGTCTTTACACAAAGGGAAAAAACAGACCAACCTATCAAAAATAGTGCCATAAAAAACAAAACAGAAACACAAGTTAAGATAGGCAAGAAAATGGTTAGGGAGCACCTGTCCAGCCTAGATGAGTTCAAATCGCCAGGACCAGATGGATTACACCCCAGAGTTCTCAAGGAACTGGCAGATGTGATATCGGAGCCACTGAACTATATTTTTCAAAGATCCTGGAACACAGGGGAACTACCAGAGGACTGGAAAAGAGCTGATGTAGTTCCCATCCTCAAAAAAGGAAAAAAAATGGATCCAGGAAATTACAGACCTATCAGCCTGACCTCAATACCTGGGAAGATCCTGGAAAAGATAATCAAACAACGAATCAACGAACACCTAGAGGCAAACAAAGTCATTACTAAAAGCCAACATGGGTTTGTCAAAAATAGATCATGCCAGACAAATCTTATTGCATTCTTTGACCAAGTGACAAAATTAGTGGATCAGAGGAATGCTGTGGACATAATTTACTTGGACTTCAGTAAGGCATTTGATAAAGTAGATCACAACCTACTACTTGACAAGATAGAAAAATGTGGGGTAGACAGAACCACCACCAGATGGATCCGTAGCTGGCTGACCGGCCGTACTCAGCGAGTGGTCCTCAATGGAACTGCATCTATATGGAGGGAAGTGTGTAGTGGGGTGCCCCAGGGCTCTGTTCTGGGCCCAGTACTCTTCAACATCTTCATCAACGATTTGGATGAAGGGATAGATGGGGAACTCATCAAATTTGCAGATGACACCAAGCTGGCAGGAATAGCCAACACTCCAGAAGACAGGCTTCAGATACAGAAGGATCTGGACAGACTTGAACACTGGGCACTAACTAACAAAATGAAATTCAATGGTGAAAAAAGCAAGGTTCTACATTTAGGCAAGAAAAACCAAATGCACAAGTACAGCATAGGTGGCACCATGCTCAATAGTAGTAACTGTGAGAGGGACCTCGGAGTCCTAGTAGACAATCAGTTAAATATGAGCCAGCAGTGTGCGGCAGCTGCCAAAAAGGCCAACACAGTGCTAGGCTGCATTAACAGAGGGATAGAATCAAGATCACGCGAAGTATTAATACCACTCTTCAATGCCTTGGTAAGGCCACACTTGGAATACTGCATCCAGTTTTGGTCACCACGATGTAAAAAAGATGTTGAGACTCTAGAAAGAGTACAGAGAAGAGCAACAAAGATGATTAGGGGACTGGAGGCTAAAACATATAAGGAACGGTTGCTAGAATTGGGTATGTCTAGTTTAACGAAGAGAAGGACAAGGGGGGACATGATAGCAGTATTCCAATATCTCAGGGGCTGCCATAAAGAAGAGGGAATTAAGCTATTTTCCAAAGCACCTGAAGGCAGGACAAGAAGCAACGGGTGGAAACTAATCAAGGAGAGAAGCAACCTAGAACTAAGGAGAAACTTCCTGACAGTGAGAACAATTAATCAGTGGAACAGCTTGCCTCCAGAAGCAGTAAATGCTCCAACACTGGAAGTTTTTAAGAAGAGACTGGACAGCCATTTGTCCGAAATGGTGTAGGGTTTCCTGCCCGAGCAGGGGGTTGGACTAGATGACCTCCAAGGTCCCTTCCAACTTTACTATTATTATTATTATTATTATTAAGCTTTGACTAGTTCTAGGGAGTTTCAGAGTCCTTTCCCAAGGCCTAACATTTGCCCTTCCCAGTTCCTAGAATGCATTTTTCAGAACCCAGGCCCGTCTCATTTTCTTAGTTATTCACACACACACACACACACACACACACACACACACACAAACACACACACACACACACACACTCACACACACATTTTATTTTCACCTCTCTTTTCCCCTCCACAGCCAAGTTTGTTGCTGAACTTGGGCCAAATTGCCCATTAGCAATCTACATGCCTTGTGAGTTTCCAGGAGACGCACGGAGTCTTGGGAGGGGAACAGATTGCTAGCTGTGTGCTGACACAACCAGGGCTTGAGTCACGCTGGTGTTCTCAGCTTTTTCCAGAATTTAATACATGGAATGGTTCACCTGCCAAGAAGGGTGACCAAATCTAGAAGAGAAAGGAATGTGAACAATATTATTAGAGGGAAGAAAGTGTGCCTTAGTCATCTTCTTTGATTTAGAGCTCCTTCTCCTTCTCCTTCTCCTCTTCCTTCTCCTCCTTACAAAGTCTCATTAAGCAGAAAGTGTGCTTTAGTCATCTTCTTTGATTTAGAACTTCTTCTCCTTCTTCCTTCTTCCTTCTTCCTTCTTCCTTCTCCTCCTCCTCCTCCTCTCCCCTTCAGAAAGAAACATAAACAGGGAAATAAATATTTCATGGGGCTGTAGAGTAGTGATGGCCAACATTTTTGGCATCAGGGACCAGTTTCGCAGAAGATCCTTTTTTCCACAAACTGGGTGGGTGGGTGGGTGGAGATGCACGCAACCTAGATCCCGCGCATGTGCTGTACACCTGTGGGTTGTCAAGTATCTAAATTCTGATCAGGTAATTGTGGAGATGGTACAACTAATTGTGAGGACTGGTTGTAGGTCAATTTTTTCAGTCGTAACTTCCAAGGGTTGCTAAACAAAGTGCTTGTAAATCGAAGGCTACCTGTACAGAAGCAACTCACAGCTTTCTCAAACTGAAGCCTACCTGGAATATAATCCTAAAATATTCTGCATTTGTTCCAATAACAATGCAATATAGACACACAGTTTCACACAGGCAGAGTTTATTCCTTTTTTTTCTTTTTTTTACAAACCTGACAATTCCCCCTGCTTCTTCTTAACGATTTGGCTGCTCGTATTTTCTCCCCCTCCCCATTTCTCTATGCTAAAACTGTGGGCTCTATAAAAAAAATATACAGCCAGAGCAAATCACCCGATAGATGCTGTCAAAACAGTCAGGAAGGGGTGACAGCCGACATTTCAGCTGCCAGTCAGGTTTTGCAGCACGAAGGAAGATCTTGACCCTGAAAAAGGCTTGGTTCTGCCACAAAGAACATTTTGACTCTAAATATTTGCACGTTAATTGACAAGCGTGCTTGGGGAAAAAAAAAACGCGCCGTCATAAAACAAAAAAGCATCTTAAACTCCTACTGGTTAGGAAGTCACAGTGAGAACAAACTGACCTGCTCGTCTTACTCAATCCTATCCCCATTAAGTCCTCCCTGGCATCTTTCTCAACTCTTAAGGTAATAATAATAATAATAATAGTAGTAGTAGTAGTAGTAGTAATAATAATAATAATACTGCAGTTCTTTCTCATCTATTCTGCTGCAGTGCCTGGAGACAGCAGAATAGATGAGAAAGAGCTGGAGAAGATAATAAAATACAAAGACCTACAAATAGAAATAGAAAGACTGTGGCAAAAGCAAGCAAGGGTAGTACCAATAGTCATAGGCTCCTTGGGTGCAATCCCAAAACAACTGGAGCACCACTTGAACACCATTGGCATTGACAAATTCGCCATTAGTCAATTGCAAAAGGCGGCCTTACTAGAACTGCTTCCATCCTGCGACGATATCTGTAATACCATCAAACATCCATATCTGCCTATCCCAGGTCCTGGGTAAGGACTCGATAGGTAGACAAAATGCCAAATCCAGTCTGAACATCTGGCTGACTGTGCGATGATCCATAATAATAATAATAATGATGATGTTGGAAGGGACCTTGGAGGTCATCTAGTCCAACCCCCTGCTCAGGTAGGAAACCCTGTACCATTTCAGACAAATGGCTGTCCAGTCTCTTCTTAAAAACTTCCAGTGTTGGAGCATTCACCGCTTCTGGAGGCCGGTTGTTCCACTGGTTAATTGTTCTAACTGTCAGAAAGTTTCTCCTTAGTTCTAGGTTGCTTCTCTCTTTGGTTATTTTCCATCCATTGCTTCTTGTCCTGCCTTCAGGCGCTTTGGGAAACAGCTTGACTCCCTCTTCTTTGGGGCAGCCCCTGAGATATTGGAAGACTGCTATCCTGTCCCCCCTTGTCCTTCTCTTCATTAGACTAGACATACCCAATTCCAGCAGCCGTTCCTTATATGCTTTAGCCTCCAGTCCCCTGATCATCTTTGTTGCTCTTCTCTGTACTCTTTTTAGATTCTAGGAGTCAGTACTCTGTTTAAAAGTACTACTAAAAATATTAAAGCCCCTTTAATGTTATTTTAAATTAAATTATAATAAGCTTCTGCTTGATTTTGTCGGAGGGGGGGGGGGTTCTCTGTGCTTGAAAGGTTGGCCTCTTTGTAAGCAAAGCCTTAGCCAACCAAGGAAGTGAATGGTTAAGTGAAGCAAGGAAGAAGCCAAGTGCATCAGGCTGAGTCAGACTGAGTGAGGTAATCCTGTTTACCAGGAATCAGTGTGTCATGGTTAAGAAAGTTTGATTGCCCCCTCAGGAGAATGAAATGGTGTAAGCATTGTCTTCTTCAGCATGGCAGTGAATGACTCTGTGCCCTCAACTAGATGGAGAGATCTCCATTCTTCAGAAGCTCCTGAATGAAAGCTTTGTAAACAGGAAGCACCAATAATTCCCCTCACAAATGGACCTCATTTGTGGGGTACTTGGTGCTCTCTGAGCTTGGTTGCATTCTTGCAGACGTTTCATTACCCCACTAGGTAACATCATCAGTGCTGGAAGAGAGTGGAGGTTTTCTCTCTGTGGCTGGCTTCCCCATTGGCTTTACTTGTCAGAAGGTCACAAAAAGGGATCACATGACCCTGGGAGCACTACAACTGTCATAAATATGAGTCAGTTGCCAAGTGTCCAAATGTTGATCACATGACCCAGAAGGATGCTACGATGGTTGTAAGTGTGACAAATGGTCCTAAGTCACTTGGTAAGGCCACACCTGGAATACTGCATCCAGTTTTGGTCACCATGATATAAAAAAGATGTTGAGACTCTAGCCCAGTGGTTCTCAATCTTTTTAATGCCGCGACCCCCAACCGGTCATAAGTCGAGGACTACTCAACCAGTCGTAAGTCAAGGACTACTCAACTGGTGCAGCACCGTTTGCAGAATGGGACTTTTGGCAGGCTCAGCAGGCAGAGACAGCCTGGACAATTCCTATTGGCTTTTGAAAGCCAATAGAATTAGACTCTATTCAAGAGAGTCTATTCTATTGGCTTTCAAAAGCCAATCGAATAAAAGGGAGTAGCACAGCTAAGGAAAAGGGGGAAAAAATGGCGGACTGTGTTGTTTGGCGACCCCCGTGAAATGGTCGTTCGACCCCAAATGGGGTCCCGACCCACAGGTTGAGAACCACTGCTCTAGAAAGAGTGCAGAGAAGAGTAACAAGGGTGATTAGGAGACTGGAGGCTAAAGCATATAAGGAACGGCTGCTGGAATTGGGTATGTCTAGTTTAATGAAGAGAAGGACAAGGGAGGACATGATAGCAGCCTTCCAGTATCTGAGGGGCTGCCCCAAAGAAGAGGGAGTCAAGCTATTCTCCAAAGGGCCTGACAAGAAGCAACGGATGGAAACTAATCAAGGAGGGAAGCAACCTAGAACTGAGTCGGCACAGGAAGAACATTGTTTGTTGTGCTTTTTTGATGGTGCTTTTGATGTTAGGTGTGAGAGAAGCAACCTGGAATTAAGGAGAAACGTCCTAACATCGAGGACAATTAACTGGTGGAACAGCTTGCTTTCAGAAGTTGTAGGTGCTCCATCACGGGAGGTTTTTAAAGAAAAGATTGGGCAGCCATATATCTGAAATGGTAGGGTCTTCTACTTGAGCAGGGAACTGGACTAGAAGACTTCCAAGGCCCCTTCCAGCTCTATTTTGATTGATAGAAAATTGTATGCGCAGCCACATAGTGTATCAGTTGAAGCTTCTGGATACTTTTCAAGAATAGCTCTACAGTATGTAGAGTGTATTGCAGTAGCCCACACGGGAGATGATCAGAGTATGAGTGACTGAGACAAGGGGTTCCCTATCAGGAAGGGGCATAAGTAGTGCACAACACAACGTTGAACAAAGGCCCTGCTTGAGCAGAAGACATGAGTCTAAGAGGACCTTCAGATTACGTGCCGGATTTGTCTGGGGTAGTGCAACTCCATCTAGGACCAAAAATGATAAACTCCCAGATACAACATCTTAGTGGGACAGGTGAAACTGCTGGATTTTTGGAACTTCAAATTTGCATGTTAAAATCTCCTTTTTTTTATGGTTAATTGCAATGTTGAACAGTTGCTAAGCCACACCAACTGGCTGTCATGGTTCCGATAGATGAGACCAGCAAAAAGAACTCCAAAGCAAAAAAAATGTTCCTTAAAGAACGTATTTATTTGGCTACATAATATCAGCACGCTCAAAAGTGAACCCAAGACTGAAACACCCCCTCCTCCCTCCAAAGGTTAGAAGGTTACAAAGTTAAACTTCCCAACCCAGTAGTATGTCATAAATCACATTCCCCAATTAACCATTTGCAGAGGGCCTTCTAAGGAAAGTTACAGCCCACCAAAATGCAGTTAGCAATGACCTTGGTTCCCACAGAACAATTTATTGTTATGTCTAAGATAAAGCACTCATTCCCCCCTCCCAATTCTGTGGTAACCGAAAACAAAGGGAAAATGGCTTCAGCTAATTTCATTTTAGAGTTGACACTGGCTTTCTGCGGTGATGTTTCTTGGAATTCATAGGACATGTTGTAATTCAGAAGTGTCCAACCTTGGCGACTTTAAGACATAGGTCTTAACGTCACCAAGGTTGGGCACCCCTGTTTTAATTAGAATGATCATCATCATCATCGTGGTTGTTGTTAGTTGCGAAGTCGTATCCGACCCATTGCGATCCCATGGACAACGTTCATCCAGGTCTTCCTGTCCTCTATCATCTTCTGGAGTCCCTTTAAGCTCACGCCTACTGCTTCAGTGTCTCCATCCAGCCACCTCCTTCTCTGTCGTCCCCTTCTTCTACTGCCCTCAATCTTTCCAAGCATCAGGCTCTTCTCCAGTGAGTCCTTCCTTCGCATTAGGTGGCAAAAGTTCTTGAGTTTCAACTTCAGGATCTGGCCTTGTAAAGAGCAGCCAGGGTTGATCTCCTCTAGCACTGACCGGTTGGATCGCCTTGCAGTCCAGGGGACTCGCAGGAGTCTTCTCCAGCACCATAGTTCAAAGGCCTCAATTCTTTGGCACTCAGCCTTTCTTATGGCTCAACTTTCATAGCCATACATTGCAAATGGGAAAACCCATCATCATTGTAATCATTGTCTATCCACTGCAGGATGAAGGACTCTTCTGCACATTTCCAACAAATACAATTTAAATTCTAAGTGGGATTTTGCCAAGTTGTCCAGAGGGCATCAAGTTGAGGAAGCTATTTGGACTTGTAGAGTCATCAAATCTTTAAGATCTGGGGGGGGGGGGAAGAAGGGCAGACATCACAAATGTTGAACAATTTATGGGTCTTGGCAGCTGGTTGAGCATTCTGGACCGAAAGCACGAATCGTATGACATTTTGAAAGTCTGACATGACTGTTTTTCTCAAAAAATAGCTTTCAAAAGTAAAGCAGGAATGCAGAAATGGTGAGATGGATCGGACCTCTCCTGAGCTTTATGTCCTCTCTGTTACACCTCCATGGGTGCCATCTCTGGGGGAGGGAGGGGGGGGAAGGAAAGGAAAGTGCATATTTCTGCATTTAATTCTTCTTCTTTTTTTTTGCTGTTCTCCGTTCACGGCCTCACCACCTGCGCCTCCTTATGATAATCTGAAATGTCTGCTTATGCCCAACAATGTATTCATGCGACAATGATTGAAAATATCTGCAGCCTCCCCATTGTTCACCTTAATTTAAAAAGCCATTGCTCACAAAAAAAAGCCTTCCCAATCTTTTTTTTTTTTTGCTAAGTCTTCCCCCCCCCCCACACCACCATCAGCATGATTTCTAAATGGCATAATCACAATTAATCAAAATGCCAGGAGACGTCTGGGAGAACTCTTAAGCATCAGAATGTACAGCAAGTCCACGTTACTCAGAAACCTTTCTGGCATTACCGGCGGGGTAGTTCTGCGCGGTAAAATGTTGCCAATCTTTCTGAAAGGCTTTGCTTCCTTGTTCTTTGATGGGGCCTGGAGGTTTTTAAGAAGAGATTGGACACCCACCTGTCTGAAATGGTGTAGGGTTTCCTGCTTGAGCTGGGGGTTGGACTAGATGACCTCCATGGTCCCTTCCAACTCTGTAATTCGGTTATTCTGCTTTTTGTTCTCTCCAGTCTTCTCCTGCAGCTCAGAACTGGGCAGCCAATATTTTAATTCCTCTAAGACAGACATGTCAAACACAAGGCTCGGGGGCCGGATGCGGCCCGCGAAGTGGTTTCATGTGGCCTGCGAAGCCATTCTGGAAACAGTGAGGGAACGGCCCCCACTGCCTTGGCCCTGGCCCTGGCCCAGGCTGGCCGGCTGGGAGCCAATGTACAATTTTGTGGTGGCCATCTATGCTGAAACGCATTCAGTCTCCCTCTGACTTCGCCCTCGTACCCATCATGAGCAACCTGGCTAAGGAGAGCAAGCACAGCAGCAGCAGCCTTGAGGAGGAGGTAAGTGCAGCTGGGCGCCCCCTTGGGGAAGTGGGGCTGGGCTTGGTGCCGTGGGTCCTTGAGGGCCAGGCTGGGTATTTGGCCTCTGCTGCCCAGGGCTCCGGGCAGCCCACACCACCATCCAGCCCCCACACCACATGGCCTGAGAGGAACAATGAGGCTCCTCCAGTGGACCATGCCTTGGCACTTGCCCCGGTCCCACCCCCTTCTGCCAAAGACCCTCAGATCTGTCCCATTCCGGCCCAGGCCCCCACAGGCACCCTTGACGCAAATGGTGTAGAGCTGGCCACACCCACCCAGTAGGCCACACCCACTCCATCCACACCCACCCAGTAGGCTGCACCCACCCTGGCCACACCCACCCGGCCTCCCAAGGGCAGCTGCAATGCTGATGCGGCCCTCAATGAAATTGAGTTTGACACCCCTGGTCTAAGACGAACAAAGAGAGAAGCAACCTAGAACTAAGGAGAAGCTTCCTGACAGTTAGAACAATTAACCAGTGGAACCACCTGCCTGCAGAAGCTTTGAATGCTCCAACACTGAAGTTTTTAAGAAGAAACTGGACAGTCATTTGTCCGAAATGGTATAGGGTCTCCTGCGTGAGCAGGGGGTTGGACTAGATGACCTCCAAGGTCCCTTCCAACTTTACTATTACTATTATTATTATTATTACCTCTAAGGTCCCTTCCAACTACTTCTTCTTCTTCTTCTTCTTCTTCTTCTTCTTCTTCTTCTTCTTCTTCTTCTTCTTCTTCTTCTTCTTCTTCTTCTTCTTCTTCTTCTTCTTCTTCTTCTTCTTCATATTATTATTATTATTATTACCTCCAAGGTCCCTTCCAACTTTTATTATTATTATTATTATTATTATTATTATTATTATTATTACCCTTCATAATTCTAATATTACGTTTAATGTCTAGGAGCAAAGGGCAATCTGCTTTTTTTTAAACTTCCAAACTATAAAAAGGCGCATGATTTACTAATATCAGTTTTGCCTTTTTTTTTTTTTAAACAACAACAACAAATGACTAAATCTCAAAACTTGATTGAAGATTTCAGTCCGTTCTTTTCTGCAGGTTTCACTGGGATGTTGCGATTCTGCCCACTGGGATGTAAAAATACAGAATGGAATACAGAATAACAAGAGTTGAAAAGGTGCTTGGAGGTCTTGCTCAAGTCGTAGAATCTTGTTCCATTCCAGACAAATAGCTGTCCGGTTTCTTCTTGAAAATATTCGGCGATGGAGAACCCACACCTTCTGAAGGCAACCGTTCCACTGATTTATTATTCTCACTCTCTGGAAATTTCTCCTTAGTTGCGGTGAATGCTCCAAGGTTTTTAAGAAGAGACTGGACAGCCATTTGTCCGAAATGGTATAGGGTTTCCTGCCTGAGCAGGGGGTTGGACTAGATGACCTCCAAGGTCCCTTCCAACTTTATTATTATTATTATAGCTTGGATCACTCTTTGACAAGCTTCCCTCCGTTACTTCTTGTCTTGCCCTTGCCTGCATGGTTTTGTGCACATCTAGATTTGCACAGGTGTCATCTCTCCTGCAGGGCCTGCATTAGCTTCCAATTCTCAGGGTCCGATTCAAGGTGCTAATTTAAAGCCATATGTCATGGTTCCGACAGATGAAACTCTTCAAAGAACTTCAAGGCATTGTTTACCTTAAAGGATCTTTATTTGAGTAGCATAGCATCAGCACTAACATAATTGAAGCCAAAAACTGAATTCCCGTCCCCTGGGCACATAGTATCAAAGCACAATTCCCTCCTCCAATTAACCGTCATAAATCACATTCTCCAATTAGCTTGAAGTGCAGGTTTCCTGTCCAGTTCTCCAGCATGCCAATTCTTTATCAGCTCTGGGCTCAATAACCTTGATTCTCACACTAAGTTTAGTGTTGTTATGTCTAGCTGGACTCTCGTTCACATCCCCCCCCCTCCCAGCATCATCTAACTCTAAAAGCGAAAGGGAAAAGATGGCTACATTTCCATCTGTTGTCAATGCAAAAACATCCGATGTTAGCAGCCTTGACACCATATGTAGTATGGGTCAGATTATTTCCCAGTTACATCTGCCTGAATCACCAGAGCAGAGAAGAGGGGATGCTAAGGCCCCCTCTCTTAAGGAGGTCTACTTAGCAGGCTCCAGAAGAAGGACCTTTTCTGTGGTGGCTCCCTCCCTGGGGAACATCATCCCTGCAGAGATAAGATTGGCCCCCACCTTGACACTGTTTAGAAAGGCCCCGAAGCCATGGTTTGGCCAGCCGGCTTGGGGCCCAGAGAGTGATTATGGATTCCATCAAGGGTTTGGTTTGACTGCTGTTGCCCTGGGGGGGGGGGTTGAGAGTTTATTGAGTTTTGTATTTGGGGTTTTATTTCTATCAGCTGTCCGGAGTCACCGTGAGTTGGGCAGCCATATAAATTTTCTTAATAAACAAAAATGAATAAATACAAGAAAGATATGCAGAGAAGAGCCACAAAGATGAGTAGGGGACTGGAGGCTAAAACATACAAAGGAATTGGGCATGTCTAGTTTAATGAAAAGAAGGACTAGCAGTGGCCCAATATCTAGAAGGCTGCCCCAAAGAAGAGCTATCCTCCAAAGCACCTGAAGCCAGGACACGAAGCAATGGATGGAAACGAATCAAGGAGAGAACCAACCTAGAACTAAGGATAAATTTTCTGACAGTTGCAACGATTAATCAGTGAAAGGTCTTGCCTTCAGAAGCGGTGGGTGCTCCATCACTGGAGGTTTTTAAGAAGAGATTGGACACCCACCTGTCCGAAATGGTATATGGTTTCCTGCTTGAGCAAGGGGCTGGGCTAGAACAGGGCTTTTCAACCAGTGGTACGGGTACCACCTGTGATGTCAACGCTGCAAATACTGTATGTTCTTGCTTTGGCAATATGCAGAACTGTCTGATATTTTTAAAGTTAATGCAGAGCAGAAGAGGGTAAAGGGAAAGAGAGAGGAAGGAAACCGTTGACCTTCATACTAACTCGATAACGTGATATATGACAGCTAATTTGGGGAGGGAACATGCTGATAATTTAATTGCTCAGGGGAAGAGAATTTAGATCTTGGCATACCTCCATTATGCCTGTGCCGACATTTTGTAATAATAAGACTTTTAGGAAAATCATTGCCTGGGAGTTCTTTGAAGTGTTTCATTAGCCGGAACCATAACATCGGTACATCGGCACCTAGCAGGTGGTACACGACCATCCTAGAAAAGTGGTAGCGGGGGAGGGGAATGAGCTGGACTGGTGGCAGCACCGCACAAGCCTGAGCGAGAGACGGCTGGAGCTGCAGGGCTGTCAGGGCTCAGTGGAAGCACCAGGATCAGCGCCAGGATCCAGCTGGAGCTCGGTGTTGATCCTGGCGCTTCTGCTGAGCCCTCAAGAAGCATCAATCAGCTGGAAAGCAGCACTGATCCTGGCGCTTCCGCTGAGCTCAGAAGAAGCGTCGATCAGCTGAAATGTTGCAGCATCTCCAGGGTCTTGTGATTTACATTCAGATGCTTGGCAACTGATTCATGTTTATGACAGTCACAGTGTCCCAGGGTCATGTGAAGTGACCAAAACCTGATGCAACCACCCAGCAGACGGGTGGAATAAAAACCAAACACCCCCCCCACCCCACCCCCGCTGCCAATCCACAACAGAAATGCTCACAACAATGAAAACCTCGGACAGGAGGAAGAGTGCTGCTGGGTGGGCAGGCAGCTGTCTTGCTTGGCTGTGGCTTGGGGAGCACTTTTTTCAGTGCCATTGTAACTTTGAACAGTCACTAAGCGAACTGTTGTAAGTCGAGGATTACCTGTACTTCATCAGTTTTTTCCTTTTTGGGGGGGGGTCATCATGTTTTTGACCCCTTGCTAGGCGACTGGTGGTACTCGGATACTGCCGTATCCTAAAAGTGGTGCAATGGGTGAAAAGGTTGAAAAACCCTGCCCTAAAAGAAGGCACATGACCAGCTGTCTGCAAGGAGTATAAATCCTTCCATTCCCCACCCTCCGGTCAGAGCTGAGGAAGCTTCTTGGATGAGAAACAAAATGTCTTGAAAGAAAAACAAGAAAGTCCAGTTGCCTTGCCAAAAAGCATCTTTGGGGCAATTGGGCTTTGTTTTTTCTTATAGACATTTTGCTTCTCATCCAAGAAGCTTCTTCAGTTCTGACTGAAGTACTGTCAGTTTTGACCGTCAAGAACTGAAGAAGCTCCTTGGATGAGAAGCCAAACGTCTTCAAGGACAAAAACAAAACAAAGAAAAGTCCAGTTACCTTTTGAAAAAGCACGTTTGGGACAACCATGACCTGGATAACTGAGAATCCCCATCCATATTTGCCCCAGCCGTTGTCTCCCAGCCCAGCCTGTGATCCTTATATAAGCTCCTGATGGAAAAATGGACATTAATCTAGGAAATAAATTCCTTGCTTACACAACACAATGGGTGAAAAGGTGGAAAAGCCCTGGACTAGATGACCTCCAAGGTCCCTTCCAACTCTTGTTATTCTGCTATTCTCTTTTTCTGTTCCTTCAAGTACAATACTTTTGGGGAGCTGCCAATTGCATCCTTAAAACTCCGAATTAAAGCTTAAAATGAGCAGGCAGCCCCAAGCCTGAACACAGAGAAGTTTGTGCACAGATTCTTAACCCCGTGGACTTTGGAGCACCGTAAGCCTGAACAAACCATAGCAACACAGATAAGAGCTGAACAACAACAGCCCAGAGATAAAGACACCATCGTGTGTGGTAGTTGTGATGGCGAGGAAAGGCTTCCGTTTGTAAATGCATGAATGCACAACCTTTCAAGATTCAGCCTAGGTGCAATATTCTGCAAGAGACTCTGAACATTAGAAACTAATTCTCAAAATGACAAGGGACTGGAGAGGCGCCATGCAGAGGAAATGAATGGCAAAGCTTGGAAATGAAAAACAGAAGGCCAGTTAGCGCTACCGAGGTGTAATTAAGCAGAATGAGGTGATAATAAGGGATAAAGCACTAAAATTGAAGGGGGCAGACTCGGATGACTGTAGCTCCTCTCATGGTTTTTTTCTTGCCTGGTAATTTATCACTTCGATTGCAATTCTGTTTTTTATTTTTACAGAGTTGGATGCTATCTGCAGTACAGGTAGTCCTGGACATGACCAGAATTGAGCCCAAAGTTTCTGTTGCTAATTGAGACAGTGGCTAAGGGAGATTTGGCCCATTGAACAACCCTTTTTTGCCATAGTAGAATAGAATAGAATAGAATATGGAACGGAACGGAACGGAACGGAACAGAACAGAACAGAACAGAATAGAATAGAATAGAATAGAGCTGGAAGGGACCTTGGAGGTCTTCTAGTCCAGCCCCCTGCTCAAGCAGGAGAACTTATACCATCTCTGACAGGTGACTGTCTAGTCTCTTCTTAAAAACCTCCAATGATGGAGCGCCCACGATTTCTGGAGGCAAGCTGTTCCACTGGTTGATTGTCCTCACTGTCAGGAAGTTTCTCCTTAATCCCAGGTTGCTTCTCTCCTTGATCAGTTTCCAACCATTGTTTCTCCTCCTTCCCTCTGGTGCTTTGATGAGCCACCTGACCCCCTCTGTCTTGTGGCTGCCCCTCATATACTGGAACACTGTTATCATGTCTCTCCTATTTCTTCTTTTCTTTAGACTAGCTAAACCCAAGTCCTGCAACCATTCTTCATATGTTTTAGCCTCTAGGCCCGTGGTGGCGAACCTATGGCACGCGTGCCACAGGTGGCACGAAGAGCCTTCTCTGTGGGCACGCATGCCGTCACCTCAGTCCTAGGCCTTCAGCTGGGTTTTACAAAACCGTTTCACTTTGCGCCGCCATGTGCAAAAAAAAAAAAAAAGGTTCAATCAATCAATTTCAGCTTCTCGTGGGAAAAAAAATCTCACAAAGTTGGAATTGATTGATTGAACTTTTTAGTCCCACCCAGTCTGCCCTTACCACTGCAGCCACGCCTACCCAATGGGCCACGCCCACCCAATGGGCCACGCCCACCCAGCACCCAACGATACATAAGTGGGTTTTGGGTTGCAGTTTGGGCACTCGGTCTCTAAAAGGTTCAGCATCACTGCTCTAGGCCTTGGATCATCTTAGCTGCCCTTCTCCGAATTTTTTTCCAAACTCTCAACATCTTTTTTTGTGATATGGTGACCAAAATTGGCTGCAGTATTCCAAGTGTGGTCTTAACTAGGGTTTTACAAAGCGGTACTAATACTTTGCGTGATCTTGATTCTATGCCTCTGTTTATACAACCCAGGATTGTATTAGCCTTTTTCGTTGTTGCTGCACACGGCTGGCTCATAGTCAAGTAATTGTCCACTAGGACTCCAAGGTCCCTCTCACAGTTACTGCCCTTAAGCCAGGTCTTGCTCAATCTGTATTTGGACCTTTGGTTTTTCCTGCCTAAATGTAAAACTTTGCTTTTCTCCACGTTGAAACTCATTTTGTTCGACAGGGCCCATTGTTCGAGTTGGTCAAGATCTCTTTGGATCCTGAGTTTGTCTTCTGTTAAGTGAATCACTGCAGTTGTTAAGTTAGCAACTTGGTTATTAAGTGAATTTGGCTTCCCCCATTGACTTTGTTGTCAGAAGGTCACAAAAGGGGATCACGTGACCCCCTCCCGGGACACCGCAACCATCGTAAATATGAACCGGTTGCCAAGCATCCAAAATTTGATCACGTGACCCGGGGGAGGCTGTGAGTGTGAAAACTCGGTCATAAGTCACTTTTTCCAGTGTCCTTGTAACTTTGAACGGTCACTAAACGAATGGTTGTAAGTCAAAGACTATCAGTATTAATGGAAAATGAAGAGTTGGCTGAAGTTTCCTTACCTGCTGCACGGGAATGTGTTGGGCAGGGGCTTTAGAGGGAGTCTAGCCCCTTTACTCAGTGGAGTTTTGCCCTAAATTGTCTCTAACAGTTGGCCATTCAGTCTCCAGCCAGGAAGAGTCCGTCAGAAGGTTGGACTTGGCTTCTAGATTACTACATTGTGCTTCTCCTGGGGCTGTCCTTGAAGACTGTTGAGAAGGTTCGGCAGCACTGGAAGCCAGAGTCCATCCCCTAAACCAGGACTAGGCAATCTTGGCCCTTTTATGACTCGTGGACTTCAACTCCCAGAATTCCTGAGCCAGCCACGCTGAGGGGAAAGGGAGAGGTTTCCAAGCTGAGCCAGGCTGGCTCAGGAATTCTGGGAATTGAAGTCCACGAGTCATGAGGGGGCCATAGTTCCCCCGTGCTGGCTCAGGAATTCTGGGAGTTGAAGTCCACGAGTCATAAAAGGGCCAAGATTGCCTATTCCTGAATTAAACCCTACTAAATTATACAGGGAGCCCTCCACTGATGACCACAACTGAGCCCAAAATTTCCATTGCTAAGCAAGACAGTTGTTAAGTGAGTTTTGCCCCATTTTATGACCTTTCTGGCAACAGTTGTTAAGTGAATCACAGCAGTGGTTAAATTAGTAACAGGGTTGCTAAATGAATCTAGCTTCTTTGTTGACTCTGTTTGTCAGAAGAATGCAAAAGGGGAATCACATGAACCCGGAATACTGTAACGGTCATAAATATGAACCAGTGCCCAAGCATCTGATCACATGACCACGGGGATTCTGCAATGGCGATAAGTCACTTTTTTTCAATGCCATTATAACTTCGAATGTTCACTAAACAAAGGGCTGTAAGTTGAGGACTACCTCGGCTTACAATCATTCGGTTAGTGACCGTTTGGAGAAGCCAGCAGACTGTGAGTTGTACTTCTGCCTTAGCCATGAAAGTTAGCTGTAGGGCTTTGGGCCAATTATCAGGTGACTGGGAGTTCTAGCCCCACCTTAGCCATGAAAGCCAGTGGTGGGACTTTGGGCCAACCACCAGGCGACTGGGAGTTCTAGTCCCACCTTAGCCATGAAAACCAGTTGTGGGACTTTGGGCCAACCACCAGGCGACTGAGAGTTCTAGTCCCACCCTAGCCATGAAAGCCAGCTGTGGGACTTTGGGCCAACCACCAGGCGACTGGGAGTTCTAGTCCCACCTTAGCCATGAAAGCCAGGTATGGGACTTTGGGCCAACCACCAGGTGACTGGGAGTTCTAGTCCCACCTTAGCCATGAAAGCCAGTTGGGTGACTTTAAGCTAGTTTCTCTCTCTCTCAGCCAATCCCCATCACAGGGTTGTTATTGTGGGAAAATATTCAGGAGGAAGGCGTGCTGGATCTGTTTGCCACCTTGAGTTATTTTTAAAACTAATATAAGCGGAATGCAAACAAGCAGACAATTTCCCAGCACTAAATAGTTAAAGCAGGGGTCTTCAAACTTGGTCCTTTTATGACTTGTGGACTTTAACTCCCAGAATTCATCAGCCAGCGTACCTGGTTGAGGAATTCTAGGAGTTGAGGTCCACAAGCCATAAAAGGGCCAAGTTTGAAGACCCTTGAGTTAAAGCATGCTGCTTCCGCTTCAGGAAAGAAACCTAATGGCCAATAGTAACAGAATAACAGGCAGGAGAACATATGCCAGTGATGGCAAACCTTTTAGAGACCGAATGCCCAAACTGCAACCCAAAACCCACTTATGCATTGTCGGGTGCAGGGTGGGTGTGGCCCATTAGGTGGGCGTGGCCCATTGGGTGGGCGTGGCTGTGGTGGTAACAACAGAGTGGGTGGGACTAAAAAGTTCAATCAATCAATTCCAACTTTGCCAGATCTTTTTTTTCCCGCGAGAAGTTGAAATTGACTGATTGATTGAACCTTTTTTTTTTTTGCGCATGGCAGCGGAGGCCTAAAGTGAAAAGGTTTTATAAAACCCAGCTGAAGGCCTAGGACTGGGGCGACGGCGCGCGTGCCCACAGAGAGGGATCTGAGTGCTGCCTCTGGCACCCGTGCCATAGGTTCGTCCCCACTGACCTATGCCATTTCAGAAAATGGCTGTCTGATCTCTTCTTAAAAATTTCCAGTGTTGGAGCACCCACAACTTCTGGAAGTAAATTAATTGTTCTATCAGGAAGTTTCTCCTTAGTTCTAAGTTGCTTCTCTCCATGATTAGTTTCCATCTGTTGCTTCTTGTCCTGCCTTCAGGTGCTTTGGAGAATAGCTTGACTCCTTCTTCTTTGGGGCATCCCCTGAGATATTGGAAGACTGCTATCATATCCCCCCTCGTCCTTCTTTTTCTTAAACAAGACATACCCAATCCCTGCAACCGTTCTTTATACGTTTTAGCCTCCAGTCCCCTAATCATCTTTGTTGCTCTTCTCTGCACTTTTTCTAGAGCAGTGTTTCTCAACCTTGACAATTTTAAGGCATGTGGACTTCAACTCCCAGAATTCCACAGCCAGCAATGCTGGCTGTGGAATTCTGGGAGTTGAAGTCCACATGTCTTAAAATTGTCAAGGTTGAGAAACACTGTTCTAGAATCTCAACAGCTTTTATAGATCGTGGTGACCAAAACAGGATGCAGGATTCCAAGTGTGGCCTCACCAAGGCATTATTCCATCCTCTACGAAGTTCTCCTCTTTGTAAATCAAAATAGATCATGATCTGTGCCTCTTTGCTCCCCATTCCATCACTTCCAGATGCCATTTTGAGCGGTCATCCCTTTCTCCCTCTCTGCTTTTAACCCCATGACCTTTCAAGAAAAACCCCCATCTTTCTTAACGTCCCTCGTTGCCTTCGCACCCTCACCCAGACCTACGTGCACGGGGCAGGCGTGTGAAAAGGACCCCCTGAAACCGCACGCTTGTCGCATTACAAGGCTCGCTCGATGTAAATGAGTTCGGAATTGTCGGTTCTCCACAGCAGATGGCTTTGGAAATAATGAAGGCAAAGAAATGCACGCCCGTTCTCTTCCCCTGCCACCCTCCACCCCCCCCCCCAATCCATGTTCTGGTTGCCATGGCAGACCACGAGGCTGGAATGGATTCTGCTTATTAAATTTGCAAGCCCTTGTGTACTCAGGATGAATGGGGCTCAGTTATAGAGAGGGGGCCCAGCCTCCGATGACACCTGGGCTAGGTTTTTATCTTAAAAAAACAGGCACTGCAAACAAAAGCTGCAGAAGTCTTATTAATCTATTAGCGGGGACCTCAGACAGTTAAATCTGGGACTTTTTTTAATCAGAGGGCAAGGGTTTTTTTTTTCCCCTCTCAGGAATGCAAATAAAATCTCAGTTCTTCTGATGAGAGTTACCACCAAGGGAAGGTTGTTTATCGGTGCAAGGAGGGAATAAATGGATTTTGCTTGTCTGAGGCAGGCAGAGTGACCTCCCTCACTCCTCACTCTCCCCCCCCTCTGCATTTTTTTTTTTAATATGTCAAGTTCTGAGATGCTCTCGAAGAAACCAAAGGAAGTCTTCATAATAGTAAAAGAGGGTCATGCCTTCTTGCTGAAAAGGCACATTTGAACGCTGGGGATAAGGAAGAAAAATGGGAAGGCCCCAGCTTGAAAAAAGAAATAGAAAATTTCAGGATCCCAAATAGATCTTGACGGACCTGAACAGTGGGCCCTATCCAACAAAATGAAATGTAATGTGGAGAAAAGCAAGGTTTTACAAAAACAAAAGCAAAGGTAGAAGTACAGTTTGGGTCAGGGGTAGGCAACCTTGGCTCTTTTTTGACTTGTGGACTTCAACTCCGAGAATTCCTGAGCCAGCATGGCTCAGCATGGAAACCTCTCCCTTTCCCCTCAGCGTGGCTGGCTCAGGAATTCTGGGAGTTGAAGTCCATGAGTCATAAAAGAGCCAAGGGTGCCTACCCCTGCCCAAATGCCTGAATTTTGATCATGTGGCCGTGAGGAAAAAATATTTAAATATTTAAACCAGGGATCTTCAAACTTGGCCCCCTCATGACTTGTGGACTTCAACTCCCAGAATTCCTGAGCTTAGCTTGGAAACCTCTCTCTTTCCCCTCAGCATGGCTGGCTCAGGAATTCTGGGAGTTGAAGTCCACGAGTCATAAAAGAGCCAAGGTTGCCTACCCCTGGTTTGGGCAAAACCTAGCTCAAAGAGGGATCTTGGAGTCCTGGTCGACCATCACTTAAACATGAGTCATCATTGTGCGGCAGCAACTAAAAGGTGGCAACTAAATCCTTGGTCGTATAAATACAGGCATAGAATCAAGCTCAGATGAAGCATTAGTGCCGCTTTATAAAAACTTAGTAGGACCACACCTGGACTACTGCCTCCAGTTTTGGTCACCACATCACCAGAAGATGTTGCGACTTTGGAGGAAGTGCAGAGAAGAGCAACTAAGAGGATTAAAGGCCTGCAGGCTAAAACATAGGAAGGACGGTTGCAGGGACTGGGTATGGCGAGTCTAGAGAAAAGAAGGACTAGAGGGGACATTACAGCAGTATTCAAGCATTTGAGGGGCTGCCACAAAGAAGAGGGGGTGGGGTCAACTTATTTTTCAAAGCACCAGAGGTCAGGGCAAGAAACAATGGGTGGAAATTAATCAAGGAGAGAAACAGCCTGGAATTAAGGTGAAACTTCCTAACAGTCAGAACAATTAACCAGTGGAACGTCTTGCCTTCAGAAGTTGTGGATGCTCCATCACTGGAGGCTTTTAAGAAGGTAGCCACGTGTCTGGAATGGTATAGGTCTCCTGCTTGAGCAGGGGGATGGACTAGAAGACCTCCAAAGTCCCTTCCAGCTTCTATTCTATTCTATTCTATTCTATTCTATTCTATTCTATTCTATTCTATTCTATTCTATTCCATTCCATTCTATTCTATTCCATTCTATTCTATTCTATTCCATTCTTTCCCTATTCTATTCTATTCTATTCTATTCTATTCTATTCTATTCTATTCTATTCTATTCCATATTCTATTCTATTCATTATTCTGTTCTGTTCTATTCTATTCTCGCCTTATTAAATTTATATAATAACCAATTAAGTCTTAAACAGAATCCAAACTGCTGAGGAAAGAGAAATAGCAGACTGTTTGAGCTGTAAATAGGCTGTTCTTGCTGGCTCAGATGACTTACCCAACAAGGCTAGTACAGGTGGTCCTTAAATTACAACAGTTCATTTAGTGAATGTTCAAAGTTACGACAACACTGAAAAAAGTGACTTATGACCATTTTTCACACTTACCACCATCGTAGCCTCCCCATGGTCGCATCATCAAAATTCAGACTCTTGGCAACTGACTCATATTTATGACGGTCGGAGTGGCCCGGGGTCATGTGATTCCCTTTTGTGACCTTCTGACAAGCAAAATTCAATGGGGAAGCCAGATTTACTTAAGAACTATGTTACTAACTTAATAACTTCAGCGATTCACTTAACAACTGTGGAGAAACTGGTCATAAAATGGGGCAAAATTCACTTAACGCATGTTTCATTTAGCAACAGAAACTTTGGGTGTGATTGTGGCCGTACGTTGATGTTGACCTGTATTATCAGAGAGGGATCTTATCTTATAAAAATTAATAATATATATATATTGTGAACTCTCAAGCTTCCTCCTTCCATTATATATTCAAGATGGACAGTATTTAATATTTATTTGTTATGTATATATATAGGGGTGTGGGTCTACACATATGTTGTATATAGTATGTTTAGGGGTGTGTCATGTGTGTGTTTCACTTTGAGAGCGGGCAACTAAATTTCATTTTTGATGTGTGCTATGCCCACAGTAAAAAAAAATGATAATAAAGGTTATCTTATATATGTATGTATGTACGTATGTATGTATGTGTATATATATATATATATATATATATATATATATATATATAGGGAGAGAGAGAAAGAGAGAGAGAGAGAGAGAGAGGGAGGGAGGGAGGAGGGAGAGAAGAGAGAGAGAGAGAGAGAGAGAGAGAGAGAGAGAGAGAGAGAGAGAGAGAGAGAGAGAGAGAAGTCTTCAGAAAAACAAGGCAGAGCAAAGTGACAACACTGGGTGGCCCAATTCAATTTTTTTACCTCAGATCATTGTTTCCTAACCTTAGTCATTTTAAGACGTGTGGACTTCCTCTCCCAGAATTAGCTGGAAGAATTGGCTTTGATAATTCCTGAGTCTAATTCTTCGCTATAGGCAAAAATCTTCCCTTAAAAATAAAATAAAAGAAACGAATCATTAAAAAATCGACTGGGGAATGAAAGCTGGCTGGTCACCAACGGGAGTTGCCAGTGGGATGTTGGTGCATCTTAACAACACACTCGGGACTCACAAGTCTCAGGCCATATAGCTCAGTTTTCATTAAGCCGAATAAATGAGCAATACCCAAAGGCAACAGAAACAAAAGAGACAATGGAAAGAAGTTGGACTTTGACATAAAATTACTCATTTATCTTAATTGTATTTTTTTTTCCTCCCTGTCAGCCTGTGCATAGCAGGTGCTCTCCTGGGATTCCCCGAGATTGTCTGAAAAGGGTTCATTTCCCTTTGTGGACTTGATTTTATTTCTGGGCGTTTTTATTTTCATTAACTAGTGTTATCAGATCCTAGTCGTAGTACAAAGAGGAAGTGTGGTCTAGTGGTTAAAGCGGGATGACTTTGGGCCAGTCACTGGGAGACAGTGAGTTCTAGTCCTGCCTTAGGCATGAAAGCTGGTTGGTTGACTTTGGGCCAATCACCAGGAGACTTTGAGTTCTAGTCCTGCCTTAGGCACGGAAGCCAACTGGGTGACTTTGGGCCAATCACCAGGAGACAGTGAGTTTTAAGGACTACCTGCATGTAGCCATCTTTCTACTGCATGAATGCATATTAGCCAGAGGTTCAAGGAAACTCCCTCTAATAAAGGAATGCTAAGATGATCTTAGCCAGAGAGAGAAAGACACTCAGGTGAAAGGTACCAAGCTAGAAACCAGGAGACTGTGAGTTCTAGTCTTGTCTTAGGCATAGCCAGTTGGATGACCTTGGGCCAGTGCGTCTATCTCAGCGCAGGACAAAGGCAATGGCAAATGGTTTTTGAAAAAAACTTTGCCAAAAAAATTGCAAGAATCTTTGCAGGCAATTGCCAGGAGCCAACATTGACTTGAAGATGCATGCACCTGTGTGCCCGCATACACACACACACACACACAGAAACACACATATAGAAATCTCTAGATTTCTATAGTTTAATCTTCCTTTTTTCTTTTTAGTTCATCTGGTTAATTCATTTCGGTGGGAATTTAACTTCCTTTATTATGAATGGCTTAAAAGGGCTTGACAGAAATATTTCTAGTTGTGATTACACATTCTTTGCCCTCTCCAAAAATGGCTGAAATTTCACAAATTTGTTGGCAATCAATTTTTTTTTTTTTTTTGCAAATTTCGTTTGAAGTGGAATAACATTTTGACTTCCTTGCTTGGAATCCAGAAGTGCAGCTGTATGAATTATTTCCATTTGCATTTCAAGTTGGGGTTAAGGGACACCAGCCTCAAGCTGTCATCTGTGTCTTAGCAGCACAGGTGGCATTGGGTGTCCCATATCCAAATTTGTAGTATGGGCATGGATTTCTAGAAGCAGCAGTCCCTCTGTATGGAATACAGCAAATCCTCAGGTTAAGAACAACCTAGTTTAAGCATGACTGACACTTAAGAATGGAGCCTATTGTGGCAGAATTTGAGTTAAATATACAATGATTCAAGTTAAATACACAATGGTCCCAGTTCATTATGCAATATTGCTTATACAACATTATACAATAATACCAACAGAAGAGAATATTTATAGCTCAGGGTTGAATTGTGTGTAGCTTTTGATGTTCTTTGAGCTGGGTTGTTTTTTTGCAGACATTTCATGACTCTACCATGTCACATCATCAGTGCTAGAAGGGAATGGGGTTTGCACTCTGTTTATATACAGTCCTTTGCCCTGTCAGTGCTGGGACTGTTCTTGGTGGTCCCTTGATTAGGCTGTTATTTACTGTTTGATCGTTTGTTCTGAGTTAATAGTTCCTTGATTGGGGTGTTGTTTACAGCTTGGTTGTTGGTCTAGACCAGGGGTAGGCAACCTTTGCTCTTTTATGACTCTTGGACTTCAACTCTCAGAATTCCTAAGCCAGCATGGCTCAGCTTGGAAACCTCTCCCTTTCCCCTCAGCTGGCTGGCTCAGGAATTCTGGAAGTTGAAGTCCACGAGTCATAAAAGAGCCAAGGTTGCCTACCCCTGGTCTAGACTCTAGTGTTAAGTTTGGCATTAATCTCTGTGTATCTAGGTGTTGATTGTTGGCAAGGAGTCGCTGTGCTCTTTGTGTTTCCTTTTTAGCTTTTTGATGAGGTCTTTGGACGGCGTATAGATGTTGTTGGTCTCTATGTGCCCGTTGATGGCTGATTTGTCTGAATGCCAGGCTTCCAGGAATTCCTAGCAATTTGGGACTTAGCTTGGTCTAAGATGCTCACAGCTCCCTAGTTGAAACTGTGGTAAAGTCTGTCCAGGCGTGGTGCAATTATTTTGTTTTCATAATATGTTCCAGCTTGCGTACAAATTTGACTTAAGGACCGACATTGGGGACGGAACTTGCTCATAACCTGGGGACTATTTCTCTTTGTCAATCTCATAATTTTCCTACTTGGCCTTGAAACAGCCTTGCTTTGGAGTGACAGCAGGGGCCGGCGTGAGTCCATGGCGCCATTCCATCAACTCCCACCCAATTAGAATAACAATAAAGCTCGCCACACTTCTGGGAGGAGATATTTGCACTCACATTTCCCCCCCCCTCTTTTCCAGACTGCAGCCGTCATTAAATAAGTGCCCACAGCTAATAGGCTTTCGAAAACTCAAAAGGCTGAGCTTTTCTAAGTCCAGCTGTCAATTGAAGGGAGTGTTAAAAAGAAAAAGGGGGAAATGCCTGGACCCATTTTCAGGCCCGTCTCTTTCTTCTCCTTAAGAAAAAAAAAAAATCAAAAAAAATAAAATCAAAATTAAGCCCTCAAAAGAAGAGGGAAAAGGAATCAGCCTTTGGTGCAAATGAGTGTGCAATTAATGTGAAACAAAAGGAAATGAATCTATAGGGCTAATTATAGAGGGTATAAGTCTAAATGAGAGGAGCTGAAAAGAGGGAGCTGGACAGGCTGGATGGAAGACGGAGAGAGGCGACAGCCTTGAGGAAAAGAAAACGCGAGAGAGCTGCGATCATTCATATACTTTTAAAAACAACATAAAGGAATCAAGAAGGGATGGGAGCTTTTAGGGAGGCCCCTTAAGAGAGACATTCTTGGTTAAAACCGTTTTGGCATATTTCCTTTTCTGCCTTCTGCCTCTTCCTTGAGGCCTTGTATATGAACAAAGAGCTGACAGAGAAAGAGAAATAACAAAGCCCCCCCCCCACCGACATGCACAAACCCTTTTTTGGAGGGAAAAAAAATTGATTCCAAAGCTGAGTCTATCTTTTGACAAAAATGGGAAACTAGAGGGAAAGCGCGTTTGATATTTTTATTTATTGATATCCCGCCTTCGTTGTTTTTACAAATACGTCAAGGGGGCGAACATGTCCGACACATCTTCCTCCTCCTGTTTTCCCCACAGCAACAGCCCTGTGAGGTGGGTTGGGCTGAGACAGAGGGACTGGCCCAAAGTCACCCAGCCAGCTTTCACACCTAAGGGGGGGACTAGAACTCACCGTCTCCTGGTGATTGGTCCAAAGTCACCCAGCCAGCTTTCACACCTAAGGTGGGACTAGAACTCACCGTCTCCTGGTGATTGGTCCAAAGTCACCCAGCCTGCTTTCACGTCTAAGGGGGGGACTAGAACTCACCATTTCCTAGTGATTGGCCCAAAGTCACCCAGCTGGATTTTGTGCCAAGGACAGGACTAGAACTCACCGTCTCCTGGTGATTGGCCCAAAGTCACCCAGCCAGCTTTCACACCCAAGGTGGGACTAGAACTCACCATCTCCTGGTGATTGGCCCAAAGTCACCCAGCTAGGTTTCTTGCCTAAGGCAGGATTCAAACTCACAGTCTCCCGGTTTCTAGCCTAATGCCTTAACCATTAGACCCAGCCAGCTTTCACAGTTTGGATATCACAAACTGGATATCACAATTACCATTTGAGTATTTGAAGGACAAGAACTGCATATGTATAAGCCTTTAATCTTTCAAGTACATAGAACATGGAATTATAGGATTGGAAGGGACCCTGGAGGTCTTCTAGTCCAGCCCCCCGCTCAAGCAAGAGACCTTATACCAGGGGTAGGCAACCTCGGCTCTCTTATGACTCGTGGACTTCAACTCCCAGAATTCCTGAGCCAGCATGGGGGAACTATGGCCCCCTCATGACTCGTGGACTTCAACTCCCAGAATTCCTGAGCCACCCACGCTGAGGGGAAAGGAAGAGGTTTCCAAGCTGAGCTATGCTGGCTCAGGAATTCTGGGAGTTGAAGTCCATGAGTCATAAAAGAGCCAAGGTTCCCTGCCCTACACCATTCTGGACAAATGGCTGTCCACTCTCTTCTTGACAACCTCCGGTGACAGAGTACCCACAACTTCCAGAGAACAGAACAGAATAACAGAGTTGGAAGGGACCTTAGAGGTCTTCTAGTCCAACCTCTCTGCTCAAGCAGGAGACCCTATACCAGGGGTAGGCAACCTTGGCTCTTTTATGACTCGTGGACTTCAACTCCCAGAATTCCTGAGCCAGCCACGCTGAGGGAAAAGGGAGAGGTTTCCAAGCTGAGCCATGCTGGCTCAGGAATTCTGGGAGTTGAAGTCCACAAGTCATAAGAGAGCCAAGGTTGCCTAGCCCTGCCTTATACCATTTTAGACAAATGGTTGTCCGGTCTCTTCTTAAAAACCTCCAGTGATGGAGCACCTACAACTTCTGGGGGAAATGATATTTTTTTTAAGCACCCCCACCCTAAACACCATCATATTTTTTATGAAGATGTTGTACAATGTTAACATTTATATGTGTAAGAACCAAGGGATAACTACAACTTTGTTGGATGCGATCCAGGTCCACTAATCTGTAAAAGTCTAGCCAAGAACTGCGAAGGTGGGATTGGAGAAAGGCAACGTTCATTGTCTCCTTTGGAACTCGTGGGTCCACAAGCAAGTTGGCTTTTGATTCCAAGGTTATATCAGCGTGAGAAGGTAGAAGGTTAT
>NW_024096460.1:10092500-10150000 GCF_016545835.1 Crotalus tigris | reverse complement strand
TTCCTTCTTTTCCTCCTGCTCCTCCTCTCCACATCCCACACTCCCTTCTAGCACTGATGATGTTACCTAGTTTGGGCAAGAAACGTCTGCAAGAAGACCACCCAGCTCAGAGAGCACCCAGGGCCCCAACAATTCAACCCTGAGCTACAGAGATTCTCTTTCCTCAATATGTCCTTTTGCACAATGAAAAGGAGGCTGCGGCCAAGTGGTTTTCAGCAAAGGAAGCCCGGCACTAACTTCCCAAGAATTTATGCCCTGTTTTCTTCTTCTCCTTGATCCTCCCTCCCATCACATCTTCCATCATATCTCCTGACAGTGCGCAGGCCTTGTGCATCGCCATTACACAGCTGTTAAGCCTCAATTAATAGGCTTTAATGATTAGTCATTAGTGGTGCAACAAACAGTTTAACATTCTGCATGAGGGTTGGGGGAAAAAAAAAACCTGCGCCAGCTCTCTGAGAGCTGCCTTTTTTTCAGGCATCACGCACAGCTTGGCTGAAGGAAACACACCATACAGGTAGTCCTCGATTTATAACAGGTCGTTTAGTGACCGTTCGAAGTTACAACAGCCCTGAAAAAAGTGACTTATGACCATTTTTCACACTTATGACCGTTGCAGCATCCCCGTGGTCAAGTGAACAAAATTCAGGCGCTTGGTAACTGACTCGTATTTATGACAGTTGCCCCGTCCTGGGATCACGTGATCACTTTTTGGGAACTTCTGACAAGCACAGTCAATGGGGAAGCAAAAATCACTTAACAACTGTGTTGCTAACTGAACCACTGCAGCGGTTCACTTAAAAGCTGTGGCAGGAAAGGTCATAAAAGGGGGGCAAAGCTCACTTATTAACCACTGTCTTGCTTAGCAACGGAAATCTCAGGCTCAGTTGTGGCCGTAGTTCAGGACTACCTGTATTTGTGTGGGATTAAGAAAAGGGAGGAAAATAGTTTTCCCAAGAAGGATAATTGAGCAAGGGAGTGTTTTGCTGCAGAAAACATAGAATACCGAGTAGCTTAAAACTACAGGATGGAGAACAGGTACAGAATTGCCCTAGCTTCCCGTTAACCAAACGATCCATGTTGTAAAACTGCAGTTGGTAGGAAACTTGTCTAATAGTATGCATGTGTGTGGGGCTTGGTACAGGCAATCCTTGACTTACAACCGTTCATTTAGGGACTGTTAAAAGTTACAAGGAAGGAAGGAGGGAAGAAAAGAAGGAAGAAAAGAAGTTGAAATAGAGAGATGGAAGGGAGGGAGGAAGGAAGGAAGGAAGAATAGAGAGATGGGAGGGAGGGAGGAAAAGGAAGGAAGGAAGGAGAAATAGACAGATAGGAGGAAGGAAGGAAGGAAGGAAGGAGAAATAGAGAGATGGAAGGGAGGGAGGAAGGGAGGGAGAGAGGGAGGAGAAATAGAGAGATGGAAGGGAGGGATGGAGGGAGGAAGGGAGGGAGGAGAAATAGAGAGATGGAAGGGAGGGAGGGAGGAGAAATAGAGAGATAGAAGGGAGGGAGGGAGGGAGGGAGGGAGGAAGGAGAAATAGAGAGATGGGAGGGAGGGAGGGAGGAAGGAAGGAAGGAGGGAGGGAGAAATAGAGAGATGGAAGGGAGGAAGGGAGGAGGGAGGAAGGAAGGGGAAATAGAGAGATGTGAGGGAGAGAGGAAGGAAGGAAGGAAGGAAGGAAGGAAGGAAGGAAGGAAGGAGGGAGAAATAGAGATGGAAGATAGGAAGGGAGGAGGGAGGAAGGAAGGGGAAATAGAGAGATGGAAGGAAGAGAGGAAGGAAGGAAGGAAGGAAGGAAGGAAGGAAGGAAGGAAGGAGTTTGAAGTTACAATGGCACTAAAAAAAGGGGGATTTATGACTTTTTTCACACATATGACCATTGCAGCATCCTTCTGGGCATGTGATCAAAATTCCAGCGCTTGGCAACTGACAATTTACGAGGGTTCCAGGGTCTTTGGTCTTTGGGGATGTTATTCAGCCCTGAAGAAGGCAGCCTGATTTGGGTTCACTGACGGTTTCCTTCAAGGAAAAAGAATGGATCATTTTTTCCAAGAGACGTTTTTGCTTTAAAAACCTAGCAGAATCTCCAAGAACGCTAACTGCCTTAATCCTGGATATAATTTCCAGTGGCTCCAGGCAAGAATTTACTCCCCCAGGCCATAACCAGCAAGTCACCATAAATTATTTGTGTTGTACAAATTGCAGGATAACGTTGGCGGGATTAAAAAAAAAAAAAAAAAACCACCATGCAGCCGTTGGGAGTCTTCGAGCACATTTCTTATGCACGTCTTATATAGGACAGGAATTGCATTTATTGTTTTCTTTTTCTCTTTGTTTAAAGCGGTACAGGGTAGTCCTCGTCTTACGACCACAACGGAGCCCAAAATTTCCGTTGCCAGGCGAGACCGTTGTTCAGTGAGTTTTGCCCCATTTTATGACCTTTCTCGCCACGGTTGTTAAGTGAGTCACTGAAACTGTTAAGTTAGTAACGTGATCGTTAAGTGAAGCTGGCTTCCTAGGAGAGTGGATGTTCTCACCTGCTTTACAGGTCATCCTTGGTGTATAAAACATTCTTTTAGTGACTGTCTGAAGTTCCAATGGTACTGAAAAAATGGTCCTCACACTTATGACTGTCACAGCATCCCCATGGTCATGGGATCAACCTCGGGTTGCTAGGCAACTGGTATGTCTTTGCAATGGCTGCCTGCCATTTGAATGTTCCCAGCCAGCTTCAGACAAACACAGTCAAAGGGAGAGGCCGGAATTCACTTAACAAATTGTGATTCACTTAACAATTGCAGGGATTGGCTTGACAAACATGGTAAAACAAGTCCAGTAACCATGGAGTTTCAGTGGTCGTAAGTGCGAGGATGAGACATAAGTCACTTTTTCCAGTGCAATTGAAACCTCCTCAGTCATTAAACAAATGGTTGTAAGTTATACAGGTAGTCCTCAACTTACCACCACAATGGAGCCTAAAATTTCTGTTGCTAAGGGAGACATTTGAGTTTTAGGCCATATTTACGATCTTTCTTTGCCTCGGTTGTTAAGTGAATCACTGCAGTTGATAAGTTAGCAACTCGGTTCCCCATGATCTTTGTTTGGCAGAAGGTTGCAAAAAGCTAGAATAGAAATACAGAATAGAATAGAATAGAAGAGAAGAGAAGAGAAAAGAAAAGAAATTGGACAATAGAAGAGAAGAGAAGAGAAGAGAAATTGGAGAAGAGAAGAGAAATTGGAGAAGAGAAGAGAAATTGGAGAATAGAATAGAAGAGAATAGAAATACAGATTAGAGTAGAAATACAGAATAGAATAGAACAGAACAGAAATTGGAGAAGAGAAGAGAAATTGGAGAATAGTATAGAATAGAAATACAGATTAGAGTAGAAATACAGAAGAGAAGAGAAGAGAAGAGAAGAGAAATTGGAGAAGAGAAGAGAAATTGGAGAAGAGAAGAGAAATTGGAGAAGAGAAGAGAAGAGAAATACAGATTAGAGTAGAAATACAGAATAAAATAGAACAGAACAGAAATTGGAGAAGAGAAATTGGAGAATAGAATAGAATAGAAATACAGATTAGAGTAGAAATACAGAATAGAATAGAATAGAATAGAATAGAATAGAATAGAATAGAATAGAAGCTGGAAGGGACCTTGGAGGTCTTCTAGTCCAGCCCCCTGCTCAAGCAGGAGAAAGGGGATCACATGACCTTGGGACACAGCAGCGGTCATAAATACGACTCGGTTGCTATATATCTGTATTTTGATCACGTGACCATGGGGATGCTGCAACAGTCTTAAGTGTGAAAAAAGGTCATAGGTCACTTTTTTCAGTGCCGTTGTAACTTTGAACGTTCACTACCTGTGTACACATCCTGTCAAGGTTTGTTTCCTTATTGCTGGTCACATTTTTCCAGTGGTGTACCACTCCTCTCTCTCTCTTGAGCATTGTTTTCGCTTTCTGCCTCATCAGCCCTGGATTTGTGATGCAAAAGTAAATTACTGACTCCGTGCCGTTTTTAAGCTATTTATTTATTTATTGTTTCCTCCAGGCACCGGCAAGGTTAAATGATGTGATAATAGTAATAATACCGTAGGCAAATCCTCTGCAAGCGGGCAGCCAGGGCTGAAACGTGCCATTTGCATTTTTAAGGAAATACTTCTTTGGAGACAGCCTGGGTGAAAGGTCAGCATTTGCATATAAATAGAAAAGAAAGTCTGAAATGCTGGAAGTTACATCTATATCATTTTTTTTTCCCTCCGCTTCTGAGCCGCTCTTGGGGAAGATTTTAAAAAAAAAAAAAAAGGCCCGCTTTGCCCTTCGTGGGCTATTGAAGGCAGAAAATGGCAGAAGGTTCAAAATGCAATGAAATTTTAAAGAAAAGAAAAGAAAAGAAAAGAAACTTCCTTTTCATACCTCCCTTCCTACTTCAATAGAATAAAAGTATCCGGGAGGGACACTTCACACTTGACTTTCGAACAAGGTTGAACAACCAAAGACAGGCAGAGCGTCAGTGGCTCTTAGAAGGAACCGCGGGAAAGGTTTGGCCTTCCACTTTCATAGTTTTGCATATTTTTTTTAGTTTTGTTTACTCAGAGAGGTAATCCTCCCCTTGAAAGGTGATCACATGACCTTGGGACACAGCGACCGTCATAAATACGAATCAGTTGCCAAGCATCTGAATTTTGATCGCATGATCGCGGGGATGGTACAAAGGCTGTAACGGTGAAAACTAAGTCATAAGTGATCACCACGATGTAAAAAAGATGTTGAGACTAGTCTAGAAAGAGCGCAGAGAAAAGCAACAAAGATGATCAGGGGACTGGAGACTAAAACATATAAGGAAAGGCTGCTGGAATTGGGTATGTCTAGTTTAATGAAGAGAAGGACGAGGGGGGACATGATGGCAGTGCTCCAATATCTCAAGGGCTGCCCCAAAGAACAGGGAGTCAAGCTATTTTCCAAAGCGCCTGAAGGCAGGACAAGAAGCAACGGATGGAAACTAATCAAGGAGAGAAGCAACCTAGAATTGTAAGTCAAGGATCATCTGTACAGGTTGTCTTCAATTTAGGACCACACGTAATTCTCCATCTTTTACACAAATTCTTGCTCCTGAATCTAGGCTGGACCGAAATACAGAAAATTTTGGGGCAAGAAGTCACGTCTATTACAGTTCCACTGTACTAACATTATGCAAATACCCTGCAGAACTATTTATAAAAGTACAAAATTAATCTCTGTGGGGCTTGCAGTCAACAATTCAGCACAGTCATGTCTGCGTAAGATACTTAAGTAGGGCAAGAAGAGGAGAATGTTAACCTGTTATGCAAACAAGGAACCTGGGTTAATTGATCATGAGGTAGTTAGATTAGCCCCCAGCACACAGTCTTGTTAGGGGATGATCTAGAGAAGGTCAGAAATGGTCTACAGGAAAATATACAGGAAGACAACATGGTCGTAGGCCAGGAAGAGAAAAATTCCATAAGAAAGAAATGTTGTATGGCTTTGAAGATTTTGATATTATACCCTATAACAGTAACAGAGTTGGAAGGCACCTTGGAGGTCTTCTAGTCCAACTCCCAGCTTGACCAGGAGAGCCTATGCCAGGGGTAGGCAACCTTGGCTCTTTTATGACTCGTGGACTTCAACTCCCAGAATTCCTGAGCCAGCCTGGCTCAGCTTGGAAACCTCTCCATTTCTCCTCAGCATGGCTGCCTCAGGAATTCTGGGAGTTGAAGTCCACGAGTCATAAAAGAGCCAAGGTTGCCTATCCCTGCCCTATATCAGGGTCCTCAATCTCGGCTCTTTTATGACTCGTGGACTTCAACTCCCAGAATTCCTGAGCCAGCCACGCTGAGGGAAAAGGAAGAAGTTTCCAAGCTGAGCCATGCTGGCTCAGAAATTCTGGGAATTGGTCCATGAGTCATAAAAGAGCCAAGGTTGCCTACCCCTGGGCTATGCCATTCCAGACAAATCCCTTCTCAAAAGCCTCCAGTGTTGGAGAATTCACAATTTCTGGAGGCAGGTTGTTCCACTGATTAATTGTTCTAACTGTCAGAAAATTTCTCCTTAGTTCTAGCTTGCTTCTGTGTTGTATAGTCTTCTTTTGTTACTTTTCACCAATATCGAAGTTTACAAAATGCAAAATAAACCAGAACTGTTAACTGTGTGTCTTTTGGAAACTCCACTGCTGATGCAACCTAAAATTACATGTTTTATTTATTTTTTAATTTGCAGCCACATGTTTTGATTTGCACAGAACTATTTCAAGACTATATTTGCGCATGCTTTTTGCCAAGGCAGATGTTCCCATCTTTCTGCATTTGGCTGGTTTCCCAAGTTTTTTTTTTTTTAAATTGAATTATCTGCATCTACCCATTTCTCTAACCCGTGATTATTTCAAAATTTTATTCCTGTATTCTAGGGTACAAACTATCCAATCCAATTTTAAATCTCCTGCAAATCTGATCAGCATTCCGTCTCTCCCTTCATCCAAGCCAAAAACAAAAATTCAAGTAGTCCTCAACTTTCAACCACAGTTGAGCCCAAAATTTCTGTTGCTAAGTGAGACAATTGAGTTTTGCCTGATTTTACGACTTTTTTTGCCACAGTTGTTAAGTGAATCGCTGCAGATGTTAAGTTAGCATCACGGTTGTTAAGTGAATCTGAGTTCCCCATTGACTTTGCTTGTCAGAAGGTTGCAAAAGGGGAATCACGTGATCCCTGGATACTGCAACCGTCATAAATATGAGTGAGTTTTGATCACGTTGACTATAGAGATGCTGCAATGGTCATACGTGTGAAAAATGGTCATTGGTCACTTTTTCCAGTGCAGTTGTAACTTTGAATGGTCACTGGAAGTTTTTAAGAAGAGACTGGGCAGCCATTTGTCTGAAAAGGTATAGGATTTCCTGCCTGAGCAGCGGGTTGGACTAGATGACCTCCAAGGTCCCTTCCAACTTTGTTGTTATTATTATTATTATTAAATGAACTATTGTTAAGTCAAATACTACTTTTAGTGAAGGCGTCAGGATTCAGGATAAAAAACTCATCAAAACTCTGCCAGATCTGCCTCCAATTGATATGAATCTATGAAAAAAAAGGAATTATTTTTGCTTTGGATGCTTTTGAGGTATCTTAAGGAAAAATAAATAAACAGTGGCTATTTTGTAGACTTTTAAGAGTCCTGGAAGAAATGTGAAAGCACCAAATCATTCTGCAACAGGGATTTCGGATTAAGCTCTGGGAAGGGAAGGAGATTTTTGGAATTTAATTTTGAATTTTTGAAGGTGAATCTTGCAAAATCCTCAGGTTTTTTTTTTTTTGCCCTCTCACTCCCGGTCCACCAGCTTAATTAGTGCAATTCCCCCCCCCCCAAGAAATAAAGAGGTAAGTCTTGCTGCAGGCAAGGCTGTCGGTTGTTAAATGATGGTTTACAATAGTTGTTAATCCCTGCCTCTCCAACCAGGAGGCGCGGGCTTGTACGTGTGTAAAGCCAGAATATACATGTCAAAGCTTTTTAAAATGTCGGAAGTAAAATGGCAGCTGCTGTGACGCCGAACCCACGACACAGCCGGCTCAGCTCAGCCAGACGCGGGGTGGAACGAAGCTTCTTCCGGCGCGCACGTGTGAATGCGATGCTCCTCCCTCCCCGTGTCCGGATCGCCCGATCGGCTGGCGCTGCTCAGGGTGGGCAAATCAGCAACTCGCGAAAGAGTTGTTGCAACTGCTGCGAAAATGCAAGACCGGCAACAACGGGGTGCGAGAGGTCTTAAAAAGGCATCCGTTCCCGGGGATTTTGCAGGAAATCCGAGAGCAAAAAACCCCGGCGTCTTTCTCGGGGATTCTGAACTGGGAAGATGGGGTGGAACCTCCATGGTAAAAGCAATGTATCTGAATGGCAACCCTTTCGTAGAGGCTGGTCCAGCAACAAATTTTCCCTCTTGTAAATACTGCAAGTGGTAGCTGGCCACTCAGGGAAAAATTATCTGGACTTTTTTTTTAAAAAAAATCTCACCTTTATTATTTTTGTTATAAATAACTCAAGGGGAAGAATATTTCCTCCTCCTCCTCCTATGTTACCCAAAACAACAACCTTGTGAGGTGCGTTGGGCTGAAATGTTCAGAACAGATAGTCCTCGATTTACCACAGTTCAATTAGTGATTGTTTGAAATTACAACAGCACTGAAGTGACTTATGACCACTTTTCACACTTAACAACCATCGTAGGATCCCCATGGTCACATGTTCAAAAATTCAGATGCTTGGCAATTGACTCATTTTTGTAGGACGGTGGCAGTGTCCATGGATCACGTGATCCCCTTTTGACAAGCAAAGTCAATGGGAAAGCCGGATTCACTTCACAACCGGGTTACCGACAACACCTGCAGTGATTCACTTTTAACAATTGTGGTAGGAAAGGTTGTAAAATGGGGCAAACCTCACTTAACAAATGACTCGCTTAGCAACAGCAATTTTGGGCTCCCTTGTGGTTGTAAGTCAAGGATTACCTCAGAGGTCTTCAAACTGGGCCCTTTTATGACTTGTGGTCTTCAACTCCCAGAATTCCTCAGCCAGGATTGCAACCGACATAAATACATGCCTGTTGCAAAGCATCTGAATTTTTATCACATGACTGTGGAGATGCTGCAGCAAGTTACTGTATAAGTGTACAAAACAGTCATAAGTCAGTGCCATTGAAACTCTGCCATTTTTTCAGTGCCATTGAAACTCTGAACGGTCACTGAAGGAATAGTTGTAAGTTGAGGATTCTCTAGATGCGCAGAAAATGCAAAGCTACATCAATCCCCACAACAGAAAAAAATGGAATAAGTGATGGGAGGTAGCAGAAATGGCAAAACCAACAGTTTTAATTAAAAAAACAAAACAAAAACATATCTCCTAGGAAACCACTTCTGGATTTTGGGCTCAAGACAGAAAAAAACCCGAAGTTTTTGATGCTGGTTTTGCTGATTAGCATAGTTCGTATAGAAATGGCCAGTATTAGTTAAATCGGTAAAGTAAAAAAGTTGAACCTGGGGTTTTATTCTCTATTTTTTACTGCCTGGAAAAAAGTTGGAAGTGGATACCTTTTTTTCCTACTTTCCCCCCCTGCACCTACACTTTTTTCCCCCCTTTCTTTCCTTTTCCTAATTTCCTACTATTTGCATTTTATATTATGATCATTTTAATTAAAAAAACAATATAAAAGAGCAGATTTATTAGCCAGCATTGTAACAGCACCTGACTTTGGCTTATTCACACAACACGTTACATCTGGCCTCTGAGATGATAATAATAATAATAATAATAATAGTGACGATGATGATGATGATGATGTTGGAAGAGACCTTGGAGGTCATCTAGTCCAACCCCCTACTCAGGCAGGAAACTCATTATTTCTCCATTTACCCTTTCTATCAAATAAAAATCTAATTTGGACGGAGTTTGTACATCAGCGTAAGCTATGATCTCAGCCCCCATCCAAAATAACATTCCTACTACATGATAACCAATTTGAACATCAATATTTCTGGAGAGGCAATGAAAGATGATGTCTAAACTTAGCAGCCAGGGATAAATAAGACTTTATTGTGGCAATATGTTTTTCAAATATGCACTCATATATTTTAAACGCATTGTCTCATGATTGCTTTTTTTATGTAGCAATCTTGGGTTTTTTTTTCATGTAAGGTTATTACTCCTGATGGGTCCATGTGGATAAACTGAATTATCAGAGAAATGAAGATAGATACATTCTTAATTTGCCTATAGGTTTATTCCTTTTTTTACACTGTTTTCTGCAGGACAGCTCATGACAAAAACAAGACAGCTGTGGTTGGTATTGTAACAGTTGAAAAAAAAAAGGGATGACCCCAGATATTAGTTACGGGGTCCCTATAGGCCAGGGGTAGGCAACCTTAGCTCTTTTATGACTCATGGACTTCAACTCCCAGAATTCCTGAGCCAGCCACACTGAGGGAAAAGGGAGAGGTTTCCAAGCTGAGCCATGCTGGCTCAGGAATTCTGGGAGTTGAAGTCCACGAGTCATAAAAGAGCCAAGGTTGCCTACCCCTGCTATAGGCCAAACATTTGTGTTATTTGTCTATTCGGTGCCTGTTTCAATTGCTAATGTCTTTCTGGCCTTTCTTACCAATTGCATCATGTAAATACAGGTAGGCCTCAACTTACAACAGTTCATTTAGTGACCGTTCAAAGTTATAATGGCACTGCAAAAAGTGACCATTTTTCACACACCCCTTATAGCAGGGGTATCAAACTTGCAACGTCACGTGACGTGTTGCGACGTATCACGCCTTTTTTTCCATTGCTAGCAATGGGGGGGGCGTTTCACCATGACACATCCGGCCTGTTTGACACCCATGCCTTAGAGCAACCCCACGGTCAAGTGATCAAAATTCGGACACTTGGCCGCTGACTCATATTTATGACGGTTGCATTATCTTGGGGGTCATGTCACCCCCTTTTGTGACCTTCTGACAAGCAAACCCAATGGGGGAAGCCCGGTTCACTTAACAACCGTGATACTAACTTAACATCTGCAGTGATTCCCTTAACAACTGTGGCAAGAAAGTTTGCAAGATGGGGCAAAACTCATTTAATAGCTGTTCCATTTAGCAACAGAAATTTGGGGCTCAGTTGTGGTCCTAAGTAAAGGACTACCTATAGGTCCATCCTGTTCTGTATTAGTCAGACTGTCTGACTAATATATGTATCTGATTCATGTTAAGGACGTGTATCTGGTTCATGTTAAATATATGTACAGATCCGTCCTTGACTTAACAACCATTTGTTTAGTGGCTGTTCGAAGTTATAATGGCACTGAATAAAGTGATTGCGCTGTCCCACTGACACACGCACACACACACAAACTATGTATGCAAACTAAGAACTGAGAAGGAGAAAGGGATGATGGCGAAGGGGAGGAAGAGGAGGTGGTGATGTTGCAAATTTATAATAATAATAATAAAGTTGGAAGGGACCTTGGAGGTCATCTAGTCCAACCCCCTGCTCAGGCAGGAAACCCTATACCATTTCAGACAAATGGCTGTCCAGTCTCTTCTTAAAAACTTCCAGTGTTGGAGCATTCACCGCTTCTGGAGGCGGGTTGCTCCACTGATTAATTGTTCTCACTGTCAGGAAGTTTCTCCTTAGCTCTAGGTTGCTTCTCTCCTTGATCAGTTTCCATCCGTTGCTTCTTGTCCTGCCTTCAGGCACTTTGGAGAATAGCTTGACTCCCTCTTCTTTGGGGCAGCCCCTGAGATATTATAATTGATCTGAGAAGGAGAATGAGGAGGAGGTGGTGCTGAAAGCGGAGGAGAAGGACTTCCATCACAGTCCTGAGAAGTGGTTGGAAGGAGTACGACCTATTCTGGCTTCACAATAGTCAAAGTTAACATTGGAGAAAGGAAGCTAAACATAGGAGAGTTTGCAAGGGTCCTCTACACCAGGGGTCCCAAATGAGCCGAGGTGGCGCAGCAGTTAGGGTGCAGTACTGCAGGCCACTTTAGCTGACTGTGTTCAGCAGGTCAGCGGTTCAAATCTCACTGGCTCAAGGTTGACTCAGCCTTCCATCCTTCCGGGGTAGGTCAAATGAGGACCCAGATTGTTGGGGGCAATGTAAATATATATATATATATACATTGCTTACTGGTGTACACCGCTTAGAGAGTGCTTGCACTTAAAGCGGTATATAAGTCTCATAAATAAATAAATAAAATAAATAAACCCAAACCAGTACAAACAAGCAAAACCCCATCCGTGGGATGCAGGCAGCACACAAAACCACGCACTCTCTGGTCCACAGAAAAACCCTTTCTCCACAGAACCGGTCCCTGGTGCCCAAAAGGTTGGGAACCTCTTCTCTATACTGTGGGAAGTCAGCCCCCCTTAAAGAAAGAATTTTTTTGGAAATATTTAAAAGAATATATTTCCCTAAAGGATTTAAAGGCAGAAACCCCCCCCCCAAGTCTCTCTGTCCCAAATAGAAACCAAGTCTGCAGAATTGCGGATGTGATAATCTTGTCAAAAAGACTGGAATCAGGAAACTGGGATTAGGAAGAAAGACCCCTAGAATCAACAACCCCTCACACCAAAAATCTAAGAGTCATCAGCCCCAGCCCCAGGGAAGCAGGATATGACTCTTGGGACATAATAGGATTAACCCACCACCATCAGAATACCAGAAAGGTACACTCAGACTCAGGTCAAAGTTCATGCCCTAGGAACAACTCCAAACAAAAGGCTCCAGAGGGTATAAAAACCCACTCCCTACATGTGCTTGCTCTCTTTTCTTCCAGAGCCATCTTTCTGTCTGGCTCTCCTCTTCGATAAACTGCAACCTTCTTTCTAAAGCAGTCGCCATGTTGTTTATCCCCGGCTTGGACTGAACCACGATGAAGACTTTTCCTTCAACCATACCCTGCCTGCCAAGCAAAGCATCCTTTTTTTTCAAAAACGAAATGCGATCAAATTTCCATCCCCACGTCTGCTTCAGTTTCAGGGCTACATCATGGCGGTGACAGTGAATCTGCTTCCCAGGCAGGAAGTTCCAAGTTCAATTGCTGCCATCTCAGTTTACACTAGGGATCAAATGGCAGAGGGTGGACAAAGCATTTCGCAGACTGAATCCTGGACTCGCTGCTGCAATTCATCAAAAACAAACTTTTTTCAAACACTTCCCACGCCGTCTGTTTGGCTTGTTAGTCAATTCTGAGTACAGCTGAAGACTCAGCAGCATGTTATCTGCAGACATTTGTTCCCCAAATACAGGCGGTCCTCGAATTATGACCACAATTGGGCCCAAAATGTATGTCGCTAATGGAGACAGTTCTTAAGTGAGTTTGCTCCATTTTATGATTTATTTATTTTTGGCTACAGATGTTAAGCGAATCACTGCAGTTGCTAAGTTAGACGCACGATTGTTAAGTGACTCTGGCTTCCCCATTGACTTTGCTTGTCAGCAGGTCGCAAAAGGGGATCACATGCTGCAGCCCGTCATAAACGTGAATCAGTAGCCAAGCATCTGAATTTTGATCACGTGACCCTGGGGATGCTGCAACGGTCGTAAGTCGGAAAAAGTGACTTTTTCCAGGGCTGTTGTAACTTCAAACGGTCACTAAATGAACAGCTGTAAGTCGAGGACTACCTGTAGAGCCTGCAGATCTCCCAATGAAATTAAAACCATTTTAGGTGGAAAGCTTGGGAAAGAGTGGCCACCCTCCCTGCGATCTCGCCAGATCTCATGCGAGGGTGATCACTGGGGATTCTTCTGTGAACGGATTTATCAGAGGGGATGTATATGTGGCATAGCCCAGCTGGATGGCAGATTGCACAGATCAGGGCTCTCCAAACTTGGCAACTTTAATAAGGCTTGGGGACTTCAACACCCAGAATTCCCCAGCACAGGAGGAATTCTGGGATTTGAAGTCCACAAGTCTTCAAGTTGCCAAGTTGTGAGACCTCGGGAATAGATGTTCCTTGCTTGACTTCTTCAGCCGGTGTCTGTAATGGCTTTGCCAAGATAAGGTAAGGTAAGGTAAAATAAAGTAAGATAAGGTAAGGTAAAGTAAGGTAAGGTAAGGTAAAGTAAGGTAAAGTAAGGTAAGGCAAGGTAAAGTAAGGTAAGGTGAGGTAAAGTAAGTAGGGTAAGATAAAGTAAGTAAGGTAAGGTAAGGTGAGGTAAAGTAAGCTAAGGTAAGGTAAGGTAAAGTAAGTAAGGTAAGGTAAGGTAAAGTAAGTAAGGTAAGAGAAGGTGAGGTAAAGTAAAGTAAGTAAGGTAAGGTAAAGTAAGGTAAGGTAAGTTAAAGTAAAGTAAGGTAAGGTAAGGTAAAGTAAGTAACATAAGGTAAGGTAAGGTAAAGTAAGGTAAAGTAAGGTAAGGAAAGGTAAGGTAAAGTAAGGGAAGGTAAAGTAAGGTAAGGTAAAGTAAGGTAAGGTAAGGTAAGGTAAAGTAAGGTAAAGTAAGGTAAGATAAGGTAAGGTAAGGTAAGGTAAAGTAAGGTAAGGTGAGGTAAAGTAAGTAAGGTAAGGTAAGGTAAAGTAAGTAAGGTAAAGTGAGGTAAAGTAAGTAAGGTAAGGTGAGGTAAAGTAAGTAAGGTAAGGTAAGGTGAGGTAAAGTAAGCTAAGGTAAGGTAAGGTAAAGTAAGTAAGGTAAGGTAAGGTAAAGTAAGTAAGGTAAGGTGAGGTAAAGTAAGTAAGGTAAGAGAAGGTGAGGTAAAGTAAAGTAAGTAAGGTAAGGTAAAGTAAGGTAAGGTAAGTTAAAGTAAAGTAAGGTAAGGTAAAGTAAGGTAAAGTAAGTAACATAAGGTAAGGTAAGGTAAAGTAAGGTAAGGAAAGGTAAGGTAACGTAAGGTAAGGTAAAGTAAGGGAAGGTAAAGTAAGGTAAGGTAAGATAACCTTTATTGTCATTTTTTTTACTGTGGGCACAACGGCACACATCAAAAATGAAATTTAGTTGCCCGCTCTGAAAGTGAAACACATACATGACACACATATAAAGACCCACACCCTACATATACATAACAAATAAATATTGATCATTGTTATTGTTAGAATTTGTCTGAATATGGCACAAGACATATGGAAATGGTTCTGATCCCTTCTCCTGCCCCTCAGACAGTGGTGGGATTCAGCCGGTTTGCACCAGTTCGGCAGAACCGGTGGCTAATTTTTGGTTGCCCAGGCCCAGAATGGATTTCTGGAAGGAACATCCATGCAGAGAACCGGTTGTTCCCATATTTGAATCCCACCACTGCCTTCAGACATAAGTAACCATCAAGCAAAGTTTCATAGCTTGTTAGTACATGTTTTGCATAAGGGTATTCCTCGATTTACGCCACAATAGGAAGTGTAACATTTTTCATTAAGCAAAACATGTTGTTGCACCCAATTTTACTTTTTTCCTGGAGTTCTTAAGCAATGCATTGCTGTCCTTAAGTGAATTGTGTGGTTATTAAGCGAATTTAACTTCACCCGTTGACTTTGCTTGTCCAAACTGGCCGGGAAGATTATAGATGGTGACCCTGGGATGCTGCAGTTGTTGTAAATGCACGCAGATTGCCAAGGACTTGAATTTTGATCACCTGAAGATGGAGATACTGTGATGGTCCTAAGTGTGAGGAGTGGTCATAAATTACTTTTTTCAGTGCTGTTGTAACTTTGAAGGGTCACTAAAGGAATGGTTGTAAGTCAGGGTCAACTGGTACAGTGTACAAGAACAGCTGAGTTTCCATAAACTTCAGTCTACTCTTCAAGCTATTTTCCAAAGCACTTGAAGGCAGGACAAGAAGCAACGGATGGAAACTAATCAAGGAGAGAAGCAACTTAGAACTAAGGAGAAATTTCCTGACACTGAGAACAATTAACCAGTGGAACGACTTGCCACCAGAAGTTGTGGATGCTCCTGCACTGGAAGTTTTTAAGAAGAGACTGGACAGCCATTTGTCTGAAATGGTATAGGGTTTCCTGCCTGAGCAGAGGGTTGGACTAGATGACCCTCCAAGGTCCCTTCCAACTCTGTTATTCTGTTCTTCCCAACTTATTCTGTTTTAGCCCGGTCTAACAGGCCAAAATGACACCTGTCTGTCAATTTATTCTTTTCTCATTCTATTCCTGCTATTTCTCTTTCATCCCATCCTCCTTGTAACTAACTTTGTGGTATCTTTTCTTGTCTAGTGGTTAAAGCCCCACACTAGGAGATAGTTCAGGAGATGGTGAGTTCTAGTCCCACCTTAGGTATGAATAAGCAATTTTTGGACCCGGCCACCATTAAAATTAGAGGCCATTTGTGGAGCTTTCTCTAGCGCAGTGGTTCTCAACCTGTGGGTCAGGACCCCATTTGGGGTCGAACGACCATTTCACGGGGGTCGCCAAACAATGCAGTTTGCCGTTTTTCCCCCCTTTTCCTTAGCTGTGCTACTCCCTTTTATTCTACTGGCTTTTGAAAGCCAATAGACTAGACTCTCTTGAATAGAGTCTAATTCTATTGGCTTTCAAAAGCCAATAGGAATTGTCCAGGCTGTCTCTGCCCTGCTGAGCCCGCCAAAAGTCCCATTCTGCAAACGGTGCTGCACCAGTTGAGTAGTCCTCGACTTACAACCGGTTGGGGGTCGCGGCATTAAAAAGGTTGAGAACCACTGGCTTAGAGGAGGTTTTTTTTAATCTCTTCCCCCCCCCCCAGGGAATAAAAACTGCATGGCAAGCTCAGGGAATTGTTGTATGGGCATAGCTGCAATACATTTTGATTATTCCATCTAATGCAGGTACACTCACCTCCAGAATGTCTAAGAAAAGTTTAAAAGGGTAGTAAAGAATCTTTCGTGTAGTCAAGGCCAGTGATGTTGAACCTTTTAGAGACCGAGTGGCCAAACTGCAACCCAAAACCCACTTATGGATCGCCGGGTGCCAAGTGGCCATGGACCTGGACTGCCGGGTGGGTGTGGCTATGGTAGTCATGCAGATGGATGGGCGTGGCCAGGGTGGGCGTGGCCATCTCAATATTGATCCTGGGGAGGGACGCCTGTGGGGGGCAGGGTTGGGGGGGATCCTGGGGGTCTCCTCTGGGCAGAGGCTCATCCTGCGGGGTGAGGCAAGGCAAGGTGAGGCAGGGTGGGGGTGCCATTGTCACAGGGCAAGGCGAGGCAGGAGCCAGGGCAGCTACTGCCTGACACCATCAGCCCCCGCACACAGAGGCCAGCGAGTGCATGGGTGCTGGGATGCATCCAGCCACATGGAACCTCAGCGAGTTAGCAGATGGCTGGTTGAAGAGGACGGTTGCCATCTCCGGGTAAAGGTGCGCGTGCCCACAAAGAGGGCTCTAAGTGCCGCCTCTGGCACGCGTGCCAAAGGTTCGCCACCACTGGTCAAGGCCATGGTTTTCCAAGTTGCAAAGTATGGCTGTGAAAGTTGGACCATAAGAAAGTGCTAAAGAATTGAGGCCTTTGAACTCTGGTGCTGGAGAAGACTCCTGCGAGTCCCCTGGACTGCAAGGCGATCCAACCGGTCAGTCCTAGAGGAGATCAACCCCGACTGCTCTTTAGAAGGGCAGATCCTGAAGTGGAAACTCAAGTACTTCGGCCACCTAATGAGAAAGAAGGACTCATTGGAGAAGAACCTGATGCTGGGAAAGATTGAGGACAATAGAAGAAGGGGACGACAGAGAAGGAGGTGGCTGAATGGAGTCACTGAAGCAGCAGGCGTGAGCTTAAATGGACTCCAGAAGATGGCAGAGGACAGGAAGGCCTGGAAGAACATTGTCCATGGGGTTGCGATGGGTCAGACACGACTTCGCAACTAACAACAACAAATCTTTGTGGGAGATTTGTTCGTGCTTCAACAATAAGAGAAATTGTGCAATGAGGTTGGAGGTGTCCAGGGCTGTTTGACACTCAGGTGCATTTTATTTATTTATGCATTTATTAGATTTTTATCCCACTTTAATTACTTTATAAAAGTACTGTAACTCAAGACAACGAACATACCTCATACTTACTGTTCTTACCTTCCTCACAGCAACAGCAACAACCTTATGAGGGTTGGGCTGAGAGAGAGTGATTGGCCCAAAGTCACCTAGCTGGCTTTTACCCCTAAGGCGGGACTAGAACTCATCATCTCCAGCTGATTGGCCCAAAGTTAGCCAGCTGGCTTTCATCCCTAAGGCGGGACTAAAACTCACCATCTCCAGGTGATTGGCCCAAAGTCACTCAACCAATTTTCACATCTACAGCAGGAGTAGAATTCAAAGTCTCTTGCCAATTGGCCAAGGCAGAATTAGAACTCACAATCTCTGGGTTTCTAGGCCAGCATCTTAACTGCTAGATCAGGGGTAGGCAACCCTTGGCTCTTTTATGACTCATGGACTCCAACTCCCAGAATTCCTGAGCCAGCCACGCTGAGGGAAAAGGGAGAGGTTTCCAAGCTGAGCCAGGCTGGCTCAGGAATTCTGGGAGTTGAAGTCCACCAGTCATAAAAGAGCCAAGGTTGCCTACCCCTGTGCTAGACCAAGCTTTGCACTTTGCCGAAGGAAATGTCACCGATTAGAGGGGAGACAGTTGCCTAAGAGGCCTCAAGACTACCCTGTGAAGAGTTATAACACTGAGTAGTGTGTCCTTTTTAGCCTCCTCCATGATCTGATTAAGTGGAATGGAAACCCTTGCGTTTAAGTCTGATCTCATCCTTCTTCGATCAGCCCCCCCCACCCTATTATTCATAAATAATGATGATGCAGGCTGAGCCCTGCTCAATATTTTTTACTCTTGATTACTGGATTAAGGGGCTTATTTCACTGATGCACCCTCGTTTTCTTCACATTTGGAAGTTCAAAAGATCCCCTGCCTGCTGGAATGGATCTTTGTGGATCATACCCGGTCGCCAACGTGACTCGCATTGCTCTGAGCGAATGGGGTTACATCAGGATATATTCATTACTAAGCATATAAATAGCCTATGTAGCAAAAAAGAAAGGATGTTCGCTTTTGGCGATGAGGGGGGGAGGGCGGAGAGTGAGGGAGAGAAAAAAGGAGAGCCCTTTCTAATAATTAAATGTCTCGTTTGCCACTCTCAAGTTCTGCCTTGCAATTGCAATTTTATTTTTTAATTTTTTTCGGTCTTGTAAAAAGACCAAAAAAAATATCGTTCCCCTTTTCAATACTCAGCTCAGAAGATTGTCCCTGGAAATGAAAACGAATTTGCCTTTGTGGATTGATTGTGGCGTTGCTCGTTGTTGTTTTTAAAAGCTTTCATACTTGTGTTCATTAATAATAACTTCAGCATCAAGGATTTTTTTCCATTAGGGATGAAATTGGCTTATATCTGGGCTGGTCGCGTGGGTTGTTTTCTCGTCTCCTGCACAGTTGTGTATTAATAATATCAAATTTAATCATCGGAAGACATTAGCCTTCTTCTCTCCTTTCTTATCTACTGAATTGGCTTTGGGCACAGCTACCTGGCTCCAAATTCTCCCGAATCAGAATAATCTTGAAGAGAAAAGGGAAATAATATTTTCCTTTCTTGAACCTGGAAAGCAGTTTCTAACAGAGGAAGAGAGATGGTGAACGATCCGTAGAGGTGGTCCTTGACTTACAATAGGGGTAGACAACCTCGCTTCTTTTATGACTCGTGGACTTCAACTCCCAGAATTCCTGAGTCAGCTCAGGAATTCTGGGAGATGAAGTCCACGAGTCATAAAAGAGCCAAGGTTGCCTACCCCTGACTTACAACAATTCATTTAGTGATAGTTCGAAGTTGCAACATTTTTCACACTTACAACCGTTGCAGCATCCCCCAATGGTCACGGGATTCGTATTTATGACCGTCGCAGTGTCCCGGGGTCATGGGATCCCCTTTTGCGACCTTCTGACAAACAAATCAAAGGGGAAGATTCACTTAACAACTGTGTTATTAACTTAACAACTGCACGGATTCACGTAACCACTGGGGCAAGACAGATCGGAAAACAGGGTAAAAGTCAGTTAACAACTGTCTCACTTAGCAACTCAGAAATTTTGGGCTCAGTTGTGGTCGTAAATCAAGGGCTACCTATTACAAGGCTGGAAGGGAACTTGGAGGTCTTCTAGTCCAACCCTCTGCTCAAGCAAGAGACCCCATACCATTCCATACCACCAAGAGCTGTGGGTGGCACAGTGGTTAGAATGCAGTATTATAGGATGACTCTGCCCACAGCCTGGAGTTCGATCCTGGCCGGATCAAGGTTGACTCAGCCTTCCATCCTTCCAAGGTCGGTAAAATGAGGACCCAGATTGTTGGGGGCAAATAGGCTGACGCTGTAAACCACTCAGAAAGGCCTGTAAAGCACTATGAAGTGGTATATAAGTCTAAGCATTCTATCTATCTATCTATCTATCTATCTATCTATCTATCTATCTATCTATCTATCTATCTATTCCAATCTATCTATTAGAATGCAGTATTTCAGGCTAACTCTGCATTCCACTGCCACCAGTTCGATCCTGACCAGCTGAAGGTTGACTCAGCCTTCCATCCTTCCGAGGTCAGTAAAATGAGGACCCAGATTGTTGGGGGCAAATATGCTGACTCTCTAAGCCGTTCAGAGAGGTCTGTCTCTGTCTGTCTGTCTATCTGTCTGTCTATATCTGCCATAGTGATTCAGTGGTTAGAATGCAGCATTGCAGGCTGACTCTGCCCACTGCCTGAAGTTCGATCCTGACCAATTCAAAATTGACTCAGCCTTCCATCCTTCCGAGGTCGGTAAAATGAGGACCCAGATTGTTGGGGGCAATAGGCTGACTCTGTAATCCACTTAGAGGGGGCTGTAAAGCATTATGAAGCAGTGTATAAGTCTAAGTGCTATTGCTGTTACTATTCCGGACAAATGGCTGTCCAGTCTCTTCTTGACAGATAGATAATCTAGACAGAGAAGTCCTAATATGCTTCCTCTTCTGCTCTACATAACTCAGTAGGAGTCACTGAGCATCTAGGCCTTGCAGGATCCATTTCTAGGACTCACTCCAAGGTCATGAAATGTTGGTCAATTTACTCACCGGGGTCAGCCACGAGCGTTCCATGAAATAAACCCTGGCCGGGTATTTTTAAAATCTAACATAACGGCCCCATAAACTCTGCGTGCAGCTTTCCTTTTAAGTTTCCAAAGCATGTGCATCTATTTCAGGCTTGTTAAAAGGCAGTTAAGAAAAAAAGAACTAGAAATATAGACCGAATTATCCCATGATCGTGGCTCCTTGTAGTATATTCTATTTACACACGTGGCATTCTATTTATACTGGTTTAAATATAGAGTTGTGGGTGATTAGCCAAGCCCAGAAGGTGTTTTTTTTTTTTTCAGGGAGAGATGCTGGTTTGTTTGGAGAATCTGTGTGTTCCTTCTCCAACTGGACAAAACTTCAGGTTCCCCCCCCCCCCCGTTTTCTGTGCATGCATCCAAGCTATTGACACACCCACGCTGCGAATAAGTTACCAACAGTGTAAAGACGCTACTAAAAACTGGAGGAGGTAAAGAATGCTTGCTTTCGTTATTGGATGTTTGCTTTCTAAAAAAGCTAGGAAACTTTGCCGTCTAGATTAGGTCTATATTTGATGTACTTCTGTCTCTTTGTTTGCCTGAAGAACTAAGAAGGAATGCAAACCGCAGTTGGCGATTCTGAACTGGCTGATAACCTGACTGTCCTCTGGGATTTTTTTTTTTTTTTATATTCTGCCTTTTCAATCCTAGATATGTTGCCAAAATGAAAATCAAATGCGGGCACCCCACAAGCCCCCCCTCCACCTGTCCTTTTCCACCACTACTCGGTTGCAACACCCCTATTGCAATCAAAGCAACTGTTCAACTTTAATTCCCATAATAACCCTTCCCCCCCCTCTTCTTCTTTTGTCTGCCTTTAATTAAAGTGGACATATGGAAGAAGCTGATAATCAGAGCAGATGAGCCAATGGGAACCAGGAGGGATGCAATTACTGGAAAGCAGACAAACTTCACCCGGAGTGCTTCTGCACAGATCACAACAAACGCACGCCAGCCAGCAATAACACAAAACTAAGAGAGAGTTGTGTTCACAACTGGCACAGCCCTAAAGACTCCTTTCAGTGACAGTGATTAGTTGCCATGAAAACTTTAGGCCAGGCCCACAGAGGGTCCAGCCTCCATTTACATATTAAAATAATAATAATAAAATAAAATCGGGAACCGAGATAAACATAACAATCCACACCTCGTAGCCAGTTCGACAATCAAGGTTCACCAGGCAAACAGTGTGTGCTTCGCAAAGCAGACAAAGGCCTCCCTTGCTAATTTTAGCATAATAACTTGGGGATGAGTTCTTCCTATTTGCCATTCCAAAATGGCATTTCCATAAATAAAACATTCAGGTTACATTGGACAACCCAGCTCTTTATTAGGGTATTCGGGGAGAGAGTTATATTTAAGTTAAGGAATGGAGAAGGAGAGAGAGAGAGAGAGAGAGAGAGAGAGAGAGAGAGAGAGAGAGAGAGAGAGAGAGAGAGAAGGGAGCGATAACTTGGTGGTTTATGCGTTTAGAACAATAAGTCTCATCGCAGGCTTTCCTACCCCGAGGGTGCTCAGCTATGCCAGACTACAACTCCCATCAACCCCGTCTGGTAATGGTCTTTGTAGTCCGACACATCTGAATGTCCTCCGGACTGCAGAAAACTGACTTCCAGCACGTTTATAAAGTCCAACATTGCACTCTTTTTGTTGTTCCTGATGCTTAGACTAGCAGCACAACAGCCTAAATGACCTAATAATGACCAGGAATCAGTAAAGCGGAAAAGGATGTGTCTCTTCGTTGTTGTCGTTGTTGTTGTTTTTGACGTTTTAGCTTATACACGGCGGCTCTTTTTCCGAACGCTTTGCCCCTTTAAAAAGTGAGTTTCTCCTCCTTACTCCTTTTTCATTGGAAAGTGCAGGCAACAACACTCTTCACTTTTGAACGAAGAGAAAGAGGTTGTGTTCCCTTTCCATGGGGCGGGTGGGGGGGGTGGGGGGTCCGGGTCACTTAGCTTCTTTATCAAACCACAGAGAAAGGAAGAGCGGTGAAAAATATTCCACTTAAACTCCCCCCCCCCCAAAAAAAACCTCCGTCTTTCAAACGCCTGCCCGGAAAGCAGAAGCGAACGCTGGACCCTTTCAGGACCCTGGACAGCGTCAAAAGGGAACGCAATCACTCTCCCTTCGTTTACCTGGGCAAAAGACGATTTAGGTTGGATGGTCACTTCTAGACTCCTTACTTAGAATAGAATAACAGAATTGGAAGGGACCTTGGGGGGGTCTTCTAATGCAATCCAACCCTCCTCCCTCCCTGCTCAAGCAGGAGACCCTGTACCCTTTCAGACAAACAGCTGTCCAATCTCTTAAAAACCTCCAGTGATGGAGCACCCACAAGTTCCGAAGGTATTCATTCATCCGCTTTCTTGAAGAACGCCGGGAAAGTTTTCCAATTGGGTGGAGGGGTGGGTGTGGGAATTGAGTAAAAAAGAGTCCTGCATTTTCACTTCCTATACTTTCTCCCCCCCCCTTCCCTCCCCCCCCCGCCCTCCACGGGCTTTATTTCTACTTAATCCAACGAGATCCACAGTGTGCCAGATCCACCGAAATGCAGAAATATCAAATAACCCAACAAGAACATCTGGCTCTTTGATCCACAAAGATTCTCTGGATGGCGGCGGCGGGGGGGGGGGGGTTGTCTTTCAAAAGGATCGCTCCACACCACCTCTTCCAGATGGAGAGACAAACAGACAAACAGCCCGGCAGACAGATAGATACGTTCACCATCCGTTTTCCCCCCCCCTCTTCTTTCCCATCCTTCTGGCTTCGCTCCACACTTCTCGTGATTCTTACTGAGTTCTCCGTTCCTTTGCCACCCGGAAACAACAACAACAACAACAACAAACAGCAGCCCAACAGCAGCACACAAAACACTCCATCGCTCCTGAGCTTCCAAGCCATCTCTTTTGTCCCCGCAATAAGGCCGGCCAGCAAACAAATACGGTAAGCGGCTTAATCAACCCAACCCAACCCAACCTAACCAAAACAACACACACACACAGAGAAACACCACTAACCCCGGGACTTACCTCGGCCACCAGTCCTATTGTCTCTCCTTTTTGCAAAATGACATCACAGAAGGCAGTCATGAAATGTACCGGAGCGAACGGCAGAGTTGGGGGTCGGTGGGGGGGAGCGGGGGGGGGGAGAGGGAAGAGAGAGGAGGCGACTCGGGGACAGTTGGAAGGTACAGAGGGTTGCAAAGCGTCTCTGTGTGTGTGTGTGTGTTGTGGGGGGGGCAATTAAGCGAGGAGGACTTGCTAAAAAACCGGGGCCCTGTGTCCTTACCCCGGAAAAAAAAGAGAGAGTGAGAGAGAGAGAGAGAGATTGATGGAAGCTTTTCAGTGCCTTCGCTTCTTAGTCGTTCCTGGGCGAACTCTTTAAGCCTGCTAAAGGCAGCGTCTCACTTAATGATCGGTCGCATTAATGGGATGGGGGGGGGGGAAGAGAGAGAGAGAAGAGGAGGAGGTGGAGGGGCGCTGTTTTTTCCTTCCCTTTGTAAATACAGTACACTACCCAGCAACCTTTTGGGCTCGCAATATATCTGTTTACTCTCGGAGGTGAAATAAATCTACAGTAGGGAAGGGGGGGAGGAGGAGGAGGACGCGGGAGGTGCTGACTTATTTATTTATTTGTTGGAGCCGGGGTGGGGGGGTGGGGGGGTGGGGGGGTGTTTTGCCTTAGACGGGAATACCGGAATATCTTTTCCTGCTTAGGTTCTCCATTCGGGAACGAAGGGGAGGACGCCTTCCGCTGTACCCCCTTCGAGTCATCGTTCGTATCCATAGTTTTTCGCTCGTGTTTTTTTTTTATTAGTATTAAACGCAAAGGAGAGAAGAAGAAGAAGAAAAAAACCGAATTCGGGAAGGTTGGAACGGCCGGCTTAATTCTCTCACCCCCCCCTTCCTCTCCCTCACACTCCCCCCCCGCGTTTCCTGCTTATGGTACAGTCCCATAATTTCTAATAGCAACAAGCAAGGAGTGACAGATGCCCTTGCGTAGCCTCGCCAGCAGCAAAAGTAGTCCCCCCCCCCGGCTTCATTGCTGGGTAGGAAAGATGACCTGGAGCCATTGCGGAGGAAAGGAAGCAGAACGGGGCGGGGGGGGGAATTGATCTGAATATGGAAAGAGCGGAGGAGTCCTTTGCCGCATTCACACGACCCGTGTACTTTTTTTTTCTTCTCTTTTTCTCTTTCCCCTTCCAGGACGCTTGCCGCGATTTGGCAAAGTTAGTTCCCAACCTTTTTGGCAAACTTTATCCAACTTCGCATTAAGAAAGTGACTTTCGTTAGCTCCTCCTCCTCCTCCTCCTCCTTTTTTTTTTTTTTTTTTTTTAAAAAAAAGCCTTTTCTATTTTCGGAAGATGAATGCAGAGCTACCTTTCTAGCTTCAGAAGTGAATTCACTCCCAAGGGCAGTGAGTTTATTATTTATTTTATTTATGGATATCCTTCCTTTGTTATTCTTTTTTTTTTTAATTAACCACTCAGGGCGGTAGACATATCTAATATGCTCCTATTTTCCCCACGACGACAACAACTCTGAGAGGTGGGCTGGGTTGAGAATGGGTGACAGGCCCAAGTCACCCAGCTGGTTTTCTTGCAAACCCCACTCTCTTCTAGCATTGATTGTGTTACCTAGTTGGGTAATGAAACCTCTGCAAGAAAACAAGCAAGCTCAGAGAGCATCAAGGACCCCACAGTCCTCCTCCTCCCCCTCCTCCCCATTCCCTTCTAACACTGATGATGTTTCCTAGTTGGGTAATGAGACGTCTGCAGGCAAACAACCAAGCTCAGAGAACACCAAGGACCCCACAGTCCTCCTCCTCCTCCCAAACACCCTCCTTTCTAGGACTGATGATGTTACCTAGTTGGGTAATGAAATGTCTGCAAGAAAACAACCAAGCTCAGAGAACACCAAGGACCCCACAATCCTCCTCCTCCTCCTCCTCCCAAACACCCTCCCTTATAGCACTGATTATATTACCTAGTTGGGTAATGAAAGCAACCAAGCTCAGAGAGCACCAAGGACCCCACACTTAAGATAGTTCAGTTGTTGTGGATGGCTGGTCTATAACAAAATATCTCAGAAGCAACTTCATCATGTGGTCAATGTAATTTTTCTTACCATTGATACAGGTAGTCCTCGACTTACAACAATTCATTTAGTGACCATTTGAAGTTACAACAGCCTCATGCTAACATTCTCAATGCTTCCTGGGGGGGGAGGGGGAACCCAGTCTTTCTGGCCAAGCCGAGGTCCTAGAGTTGATGTTTTTGCCACTTCTTACTTTCCACTGGAACTGTAAATTCCAGAATTGTAAAAGCTAGGCTCCCCACACATGACACCAGAGTATAGGTGCAATGGATAATCATTTATACTGATCTTGGGGGCATTAGCATCCGGTTTTCTTCTTATTGTAAGCCACCTACAGTTTCTTGATGGAGAGATGGGTGGCATATAAATTTAATAAATAATAATGAGAATGAGAAGACAGTGACAGACAGCAAATGCCGTCTCTACAAAGAAGCTGAAGAAACAGCGGATCAACTAATCAGCACAGACTGACTACAAGCAGCGGCATGACAAAGTAGCAACAATGGTGCATTGGAAGGTTTGCAAGAAATACTATTTGCCTGCATGCAAGAACTGGTGGGACCCTAAAATAAAGAAAGTCATAGATGTGCTCTGGGACTTTAGAATTCAACCAGAACAGGTGCCTGCCATGTAACACCACAGACTTAACAATTTGTCAATAAGGAAGACAAAAAGTCTGAATGGTGGACGTGGCAGTACTTGGAGACAGTGGAAGAGAAGAGAAAGAATTGGAGACAATAACAAAATACAAAGACCTGCAAATAGAACAACTGTGGCAAAGGCAAGCAAGGGTAGGACTAATATTAATAGGCGCCTTGGGTGCAATGCCCAAACAACTGCAGCACCACTTAAACACCATTGGCATTGACAAGTTTGCCATTAGTCAATTGCAAAAGGCGGCTTTACTAGGAACTGCTTCCATCCTACGACGATATCTGTAATACCATCAAATATCCACATCTGCCTGTCCCAGGTCCTTGGTAAGGTCTCGACAGGTAGACAAAAATGCCAAATCCAGTCTGAACGTCTGGCTGACTGTGCAAAGATTAATAACAATAACAACAACAACAATAATAATATCGACAATTGTTAAGGCCGGGGTATTATGTGTCAAAAACAGAGAAGTACTTGCCACATACAGTAACACCCCGGACTTAACAACTGTTAATAAGAAAGACAAAAAAGTCTGGATAGTGGACGTGGCAGTACCTAGAGACAGCAGAATAGAAGAGAAAGAACTGGAGATGATAACAAAATGCAAATAGAAATAGAATAGCAAGCAAAGGTAATACCAACAATAATAGGGGGCTTGTGTGCAATCCCATAACAACTGGAGCACTACTTGAACACCATCGGCATTGACAAATTTGCCATTAGTCAATTGCAAAAGGCAGCCTTACTAGGAATTGCTTCCATCCTGTGACAATATCTGTAATACCATCAAATATCCACATCTGCCTGTCCCAGGTCCATGGTAAGGTCTCAATAGGTGGACAAAAATATCACATCTAGTCTGAAGATCTTATTCTGTGACCCACCATATTAAGTGGCTACCTTTTCTTGTTACAATTTTAATAGCACACATTCCAATCTATTTTATGCAGGTGGGATGAAAACTTACGCTTGAGACTTTCTCGATGGCCACTCAGTGGATCTATCTTTGTCTTGGACTTGATCCACAGACAATAGAGCTAAATCTACACAGGTAGTCCTTGACTTACGACCCACAATTCAACCCAGAATTTCTATTGTTAAGCGAAAGAGTTATTAAGGGAGTTGTGCCCCATTTTACAACATTTCTTGGTACAGTTGTTCAGTGAATCACTGCAGTCGTTAAGTTACTAATTCAGGGAATCACATGACCCCAGGAGGCCGCAACTGTCATCGATACATGTCAGTTGCCAAGTGTCTGAATTTTGGTCATATGACCCTGGGGAAGCTGCAGCAAGGGTTGTGGGTAACAAATGGTCATAAGTCACTTTTTTCAAGGTGGTTGTAACTTCAAACGGTCACTAAACGAACCATTGTACGTTGAGGACTAGCTGTAACACAGTTGTTAAGTGAATCTGGCTTCACCATTGAGTTTGCCAGTTAGATGCAGGGGTAGTTAACCTTGGCTCTTTTATGACTCGTGGACTTCAACTCCCAGAATTCCTGAGCCAGCATGGCTCAGCTTGGAATCCTCTCCCTTTCCCCTCAGCATGGCTGGCTCAGGAATTCTGGGAGTTGAAGTCCACGAGTCATAAAAGAGCCAAGGTTGCCTACCCCTGTGTCTAACTGGCAAACTGTATCTCAGAGTCTTCCAAGACTAGGTTTGGTTGAATCGCTATTTGGCATGAAAAAGCTGGTTGGAACACAGGTAGGCCTTGACCTAGAACAGTTCATTTAGTGACCGTTCGAAGTTACAACGGCGCTGAAAAAAAGTGGCTGAGGGCCATTTTTTTCACAGTTACAACCTTTGTAGCATCCTCGTGATCACGTGACCAAAATTCAGATGCTTGGCCAATGGTTCATGTTGAAGTCCGTGAGTCATAAAAGAGCCAAGGTGGCCTACCCCTGCCTTAGACAAAATCAAATTGCTGACCCAATTAAGCCACATAAGCCTCGTCTCCAGATGCTTCCCAGGGTGTCATAAACAGGTCTGCCGTCTGATGGATTGTGGGAAGTGCAGAGGGCATTGACTTTTACAAGCCAAGCAGAATGCTTCGTTCCTGGGCTACGATTGGTCTGCAAAACTAGAAACCTATTTATCCAAATATTGTAAAATCTTGCATTGCCTATGCTTGCTTGCTTGCTTGCTTGCCTGCCTATCTGCCTGCTTGCTTGCTTGCTTGCTTGCTTGCTTGCTTGCTTGCTTGCTTATTTATTTATTTATTTATTTATTTATTTATTTATTTATTTATTTATTTATTTATTTATTTATTTATTTATTTATTCATTCATTCATTCATTCATTCATTCATTCACTTACTTACTTACTTATTTGCTTACTTATTTATTTATTCAGTCATTTAGTCATTCATTTATTCAGTCAGTCAGTCAGTCAGTCACACAGTTATTATTTTTTACAAATAACTCAAGGCGGCAAACATATCCAGCATAACTTCTTCATTGTATTTTCCGCAAAACAGCAACCCTGTGAGGTGGGTTGAGCTGAGAGAGATTGACTGGCTCAAAGTCACCTAAGGCCTAAGGTGGGACTAGAACTCAAACTCTCCTGGTGATTGACCTAAAGCACGGGGGACAGGATAGCAGTGTTCCAATATCTCGGGGGCTGCCCCAAAGAAGAGGGAGTCAAGCTATTCTCCACAGTGCCTGAAGGCAGGACAAGAAGCAACGGATGGAAACTAACCAAGGAGAGAAGCAACCTAGAACTAAGGAGAAACTTCCTGACAGTTAGAGCAATTAACCAGGTTTTTAAAGAAACATTGGACAACGATTTGTCTGAAATGGTATAGAGTTTCCCGCCTGAGCAGGGGTTGGACCAGAAGACCTCTGAAGTCTCTTCCAACTCTGTTATTCTATTCTATTCATTCACCCAGTTAACTAGAGCGAGTAAGAATTCCTTGTGGGTTATTAGACACGGTCCTTTTGCAGGGAGGGGATCCTCTGCTGCCCCTTAGCTGCTGATTGCCATGGACAATTCGCCCTTTGAAAAGAGGAATCCAGATGTACATGTAGCTCCCCTCTTTTCTTTCATGAGGATGGAGACCCAGCACTTTTTGTCCTTTTCAAATCAGCAGTCGGAGCTGTTGCTTTAAAATCTTTTGCAGCCTCGCTCCGAAAGGCCAGATACAGGTAGCCCTTGACTTACGACCTCAGCTGTGGCTAAGTGAAACATTTTTTAAAATGAATTTTGCCCCAGGTCATGACCTCTCCTGCCACAGTTGTTAAGTGAGCAACACGGTTGTTGAAGTGAATTTGGCTTCCCCGCTGTCAGAAGGCCCACAGAAGCTGATTGCATGACCCCAGGGCACTGTGACCGTCGTAAATACGAGTCAGTTGCCCAAGCGTCTGAATTTTGATCGCCTGACCAGGGGGATGCTCCAACGGTGGTGAAAAATGGCCAGATGTCCCTGTCTTTCAGTGCCGTTGTAACTTTGAATGGTCACTAAGCAAGCTGTTGTAAGTTGAGGATTGCCTGTATTCAAATACAGGGGGTTGGACTAGATGACCTCCAAGATACCTTCCAACATCATCATCATCATCATCATCGCACAGTCAGCCAGATGTTCAGACTGGATTTGGCATTTTGTCTACCTATCGAGTCCTTCCCAAGGACCTGGGATAGGCAGATGTGGATGTTTGATGGTATTACAGATATCGTCGCAGGATGGAAGCAGTTCCTAGTAAGGCCGCCTTTTGCAATTGACTAATGGTGAATTTGTCAATGCCAATGATGGTGTTCAAGTGGTGCTCCAGTTGTTTTGGGATTGGACCCAAGGAGCCTATGACTATTGGTACTACCCTTGCTTGCTTTTGCCACAGTCTTTCTATTTCTATTTGTAGGTCTTTGTATTTTGTTATCTTCTCCAGTTCTTTCTCTTCTATTCTGCTATCTCCAGGCACTGCCACGTCCACTATTCAAACTTTTTTGTCTTTCTTATCGACAATTGTTAAGTCCGAGGTGTTATGTTGCAGGTGCTTGTCTGTTTGAATTCTGAAGTCCCAGAACAGTTTAACTTTCTCATTTTCTATGACTTTCTCTATTATTATTATGGATCATCGCAGTCAGCCAGATGTTCAGACTGAATATGGCATTTTGTCTACCTATCGAGTCCTTACCCAGGACTTGGGATAGGCAGATGTGGATGTTTGATGGTATTACAGGTATCGTCGCAGGATGGAAGCAGTTCCTAGTAAGGCTGCCTTTGGCAATTGAGTAATGGCAAATTTGTCAATGCCGATGGTGTTCAAGTGGTGCTCCAGTTGTTTTGGGATTACACCCAAGGCGCCTATTACCATTGGTACAACCCTTGCTTGCATTTGCTACAGTCTTTCTATTTCTATTTGTAGCTCTTTGTATTTTGTTATTTTCTCCAGTTCTTTCTCTTCTATTCTGCTGTCTCCAGGCACTGCCACATCTGCTATCCAGACTTTTTTGTCTTTCTTATTGACAATTGTTACGTCCGGGATGTTATGTTGCAGGTGCTTGTCTGTTTGAATTCTGAAGTCCCAGAACAGTTTAACTTTCTCATTTTCTATGACTTTCTCTATTATTATTATGGATCATCGCACAGTCAGCCAGATGTTCAGACTGGATTTGGCATTTTGTCTACCTATCGAGTACTTACCCAAGACCTGGGATAGGCAGATGTGGATGTTTGATGGTATTACAGGTATCATCGCAGGATGGAAGCAGTTCCTAGTAAGGCCACCTTTTGCAATTGACTAATAGCGAATTTGTCAATGCCGATGATGGTGTTCAAGTGGTGCTCCACTTGTTTTGGGATTGCACCCAAGGAGCCTATTACTATTGGTACTACCCTTGCTTGCTTTTGCCACAGACTTTCTATTTCTATTTTTAGGTCTTTGTATTTTGTTATCTTCTCCAGTTCTTTCTCTTCTATTCTGCTATCTCCAGGCACTGCCACGTCCACTATCCAGACTTTTTTGTCTTTCTTATCGACAATTGTTAAGTCCGAGGTGTTATGTTGCAGGTGCTTGTCTGTTTGAATTCTGAAGTCCCAGAAGAGTTTAACTTTCTCATTTTCTATGACTTTCTCTATTATTATTATGGATCATCGCAGTCAGCCAGATGTTCAGACTGAATATGGCATTTTGTCTACCTATCGAGTCCTTACCCAGGACTTGGGATAGGCAGATGTGGATGTTTGATGGTATTACAGGTATCGTCGCAGGATGGAAGCAGTTCCTAGTAAGGCCGCCTTTGGCAATTGAGTAATGGCAAATTTGTCAATGCCGATGGTGTTCAAGTGGTGCTCCAGTTGTTTTGGGATTGCACCCAAGGCGCCTATTACCATTGGTACAACCCTTGCTTGCTTTGCTACAGTCTTTCTATTTCTATTTGTAGCTCTTTGTATTTTGTTATTTTCTCCAGTTCTTTCTCTTCTATTCTGCTGTCTCCAGGCACTGCCACATCTGCTATCCAGACTTTTTTGTCTTTCTTATTGACAATTGTTACGTCCGGGATGTTATGTTGCAGGTGCTTGTCTGTTTGAATTCTGAAGTCCCAGAACAGTTTAACTTTCTCATTTTCTATGACTTTCTCTATTATTATTATGGATCATCGCACAGTCAGCCAGATGTTCAGACTGGATTTGGCATTTTGTCTACCTATCGAGTACTTACCCAAGACCTGGGATAGGCAGATGTGGATGTTTGATGGTATTACAGGTATCATCGCAGGATGGAAGCAGTTCCTAGTAAGGCCACCTTTTGCAATTGACTAATAGCGAATTTGTCAATGCCGATGATGGTGTTCAAGTGGTGCTCCACTTGTTTTGGGATTGCACCCAAGGAGCCTATTACTATTGGTACTACCCTTGCTTGCTTTTGCCACAGACTTTCTATTTCTATTTTTAGGTCTTTGTATTTTGTTATCTTCTCCAGTTCTTTCTCTTCTATTCTGCTGTCTCCAGGCACTGCCACGTCCACTATTCAAACTTTTTTGTCTTTCTTATCGACAATTGTTAAGTCCGAGGTGTTATGTTGCAGGTGCTTGTCTGTTTGAATTCTGAAGTCCCAGAAGAGTTTAACTTTCTCATTTTCTATGACTTTCTCTATTATTATTATGGATCATCGCAGTCAGCCAGATGTTCAGACTGAATATGGCATTTTGTCTACCTATCGAGTCCTTACCCAGGACCTGGGATAGGCAGATGTGGATGTTTGATGGTATTACAGGTATCGTCGCAGGATGGAAGCAGTTCCTAGTAAGGCCGCCTTTGGCAATTGAGTAATGGCAAATTTGTCAATGCCGATGGTGTTCAAGTGGTGCTCCAGTTGTTTTGGGATTGCACCCAAGGCGCCTATTACCATTGGTACAACCCTTGCTTGCCTTTGCTACAGTCTTTCTATTTCTATTTGTAGCTCTTTGTATTTTGTTATTTTCTACAGTTCTTTCTCGTCTATTCTGTTGTCTCCAGGCACTGCCACATCTGCTATCCAGACTTTTTTGTCTTTCTTATTGACAATTGTTACGTCCGGGATGTTATGTTGCAGGTGCTTGTCTGTTTGAATTCTGAAGTCCCAGAACAGTTTAACTTTCTCATTTTCTATGACTTTCTCTATTATTATTATGGATCATCGCACAGTCAGCCAGATGTTCAGACTGGATTTGGCATTTTGTCTACCTATCGAGTCCTTACCCAGGACCTGGGATAGGCAGATGTGGATGTTTGATGGTATTACAGATATCGTCGCAGGATGGAAGCAGTTCCTAGTAAGGCCGCCTTTTGCAATTGACTAATAGCGAATTTGTCAATGCCAATGGTGTTCAAGTGGTGCTCCACTTGTTTTGGGATTGCACCCAAGGAGCCTATTACTATTGGTACTACCCTTGCTTGCTTTTGCCACAGTCTTTCTATTTCTATTTGTAGGTCTTTGTATTTTGTTATCTTCTCCAGTTCTTTCTCATCTATTCTGCTGTCTCCAGGCATTATTATTACTACTACTACTATTACTGCTACTACTACTATTATTATAAATATAGCAAGAAACCGCAGCAAAGTCTTTCTACACCCCCTTTCAATCTCTGCACGCAGTTCTCCTTTTAGTACATACAAGCTCAGCCATTCACATAAAAGGACGGTTTAAGCCCTCCTTTTAAAATAAGTAAATAAATAAAAAATTCTATCTCCTTTCCCCATGCTGCGAAGACAGGGATATTTTACATCCCAAACCTCTGGCATTGAGAAATTCTATTAAAGCCTTATCATCAGGCACCAGGCACCACGCTTTTTAAATGCCCCGCATTGTTCTGTATTCCAGATAGCATCAAAAGGCGGGAGGAAGCAGGATCAACTTTCTCTGAGGAACAATGGGTTAGAGAAAGTCCCTCTCGGCTGCTATTTAATACAGATCCGTAATGCTCCAACTTGGGAAAACGAAAAGCAAAATTCTGCGAGTGAGCGCACGCAGGCCCGGGCCTGCGCCTGCACGCACACATGCAGAGTGGCCCCGCAGCTCGCTAGGATGGGAGGCACACATGTTTATGCTAATTTAAATGCATTCGAGTACAAACACTCAGGGACTTTGGAAATACACTCATGTTTCTTTGAGCAGACATCTAATGCGCGGCGTCGGTTTTATTATGCTTTCCCACAGCCCAGCTCCACGGACAATGGCACGGCTCTTGTTGAGGAGGTGTACACATTATATTAAGAGGTGCAGAACTAGCCCTATCTGGATGATACAACTAATTTTAAGGTTTGTTGAGTTGGCTGCAGTGATAAAGGTTTTTTTTTTTTTAAAAAAAAAAACTATTATCCCAAGATTGTTTCTAGATAGGAATACCGAGAGGATGATGCAATTGTCAGATAGCTAATGGTGCAAGAACACAACAAAGCACATACAGCTGCTGTGGTTTTTTTTGTTTTGTTTTGAGGAGGTATTGTTGCACGACCTATGCTTTAGATATTGGCAAGGCCTGGTTTAAAGAATAAATCTTTGGAGAGTTTTCAAAGTTTTATTTTTAAAAAATAAATCAATATTGTCACTGTTGAAGTTAAATATTGGATGTATGGGCCATGTTCAGACAGTGCATTTTAAGCCAGGGGTCTTCAAACTTGGCCCTTTTATGACTTGTGGACTTCAACTCCCAGAATTCCTCAGCCAGGCACACGTGCCTGGCTGAGGAATTCTGGGAGATGAAGTCCACAAGTCATAAAAGGGCCAAGTTTGAAGACCCCTGTTTTAAGCTGTTTGGGGTGTCTTGTGATCTATTAAAATTCAAATGACTCAAAGATTGGGTTTATCTCATGTGCTAAACCACAAAAAATGCAACCAGGTCATGAATAATCAAATTATTATATCTTTACCCGACTTGATTAAACAGGTGAATACAGGTAGTCCTTGACTTATGACCATAATTGAGCCCGCAAGAGAGGCAGTTTGGTCTAGTGGTTAAGGCACCAGGCTAGAAAATGGGAGACTGTGAGTTCTAGTCTTGCCTTATGCATGAAAGCCAGCTGGATGACTTTGGGCCAATCACCAGGAGACTGTGACTTCTAATCCCGCCTTAGCCATGAAAGCCAGCTGGGTGACTTTGGGCCAATCACCAGGAGACGGTGAGTTCTAGTCATGCCTTGGAAAAAGGGTTCATTTCCCTTTCTGGACATGATTTATTTTTTGGACATTTTTATGTTCATTAACTAGCGTTATCAGATCCTAATTGTAGTACAAAGAGGCAATGTGTGGTCTAGTGGTTAAAGCTGGGTGACTTTGGGCCAATCACCAGGAGACAGTGAGTTCTAGCCCCGCCTTAGGCATGAAAGCTAGAATGGTGACTTTGGGCCAATCACCAGGAGATAGTGAATTCTAGCACCACCTTAGCCATGAAAGCCGGCAGGGTGACTTTGGCCAATCACCAGGAGACAGTGAATTCTAGTCCCGCCTTAGGCATGAAAGCCAACTGGGTGACTTTGGGCCAATCACCAGGAGACAGTGAGTTCTAGTCCCGCCTTAGGCATGAAAGCCGACTGGGTGACTTTGGGCCAATCACCAGGAGACAGTGAGTTCTAGTCCCGCCTTAGGCATGAAAGCCGACTGGGTGACTTTGGGCCAATCACCAGGAGACAGCGAGTTCTAGTCCCGCCTTAGGCATGAAAGCTGACTGGGTGACTTTGGGCCAATCACCAGGAGACAGTGAGTTCTAGTCCCGCCTTAGGCATGAATGTCAGCTGGGTGACTTTGGGCCAATCACCAGGAGACAGTGAATTCTAGTCCTGCCTTAGGCATGAAAGCCGACTGGGTGACTTTGGGCCAATCACCAGGAGACCGTGAGTTCTAGTCCTGCCTTAGGCATGAAAGCTGGGTGACTTTGGGCCAATCTTATCTTGAGGAAGAGGAAGGCAAGGACAAATCGTTTTTGAAAAATGCTGTAAGGAGTAGTCCAGGCAGAAGTCAATGCTAACTTGAAGGCAGCAGTATATTAATAAGGCACTTGAGAATGTAATTTCACACATGTCTAATCAGAAGTAAGTTCTGAGTGTAATAGCCTTTCTTTGAAATAAATGAGCATGAGATTGCCTGAAAAAATCAGGTTGAAAAAAAAAAGTCTTGTTCAGAAGAAGACAACAATTTTTCAGTAATGTAATACCTAACCGTAAGTAAAATTATCAACACTTGTTACCAGTTCTCAGGTTAAAACTTGAAATTTTGGGCAAATTTAAATCACAACAAGGTTAATCCTTTGCAATGCAGGTAGTCCTCGACTTATGACAAACGAGCCCAAAATTTCCCTTGCTAAGCGAGCCAGTTGTTCAGTGGGATTTAACCTATTTTACGACCTTCCTTGCCACGGTTCTCCGGCGAATCCCTGCAGTTGTTAAGCGAGTAACCCGGTTGTTAAGTGAATCTGGCTTCCCCATGGACTTTGCTTGTCAGAAGGTTGCAAATGGGGATCTCGTGATCCCCGGGGACACCGCAACCGTCATGAATGCATGCTAGTTGCTAAAGGCCTAAATTTGGATCATGTGACCGTGGGGATGTTGCAAATGTGAAAAATGGCATCAAGACACTTTTTTTTTACAGTTGTAACTTCAAACAGTCACTAAACAAATGGATGTAAGTTGAGGACTATCTGTGCTGTTCACTACCTTCTTTTTTCCCCCTTGATACAAACTGAATTTTATTTTCTCACTGACTATTGCTCTATTTTCCATTCTAATTTCATCTATGGCTCATCACCGATCAGGCAATATACAATCAATGGAAGAGTATCAGAATGCAACCTAGCCAATTGCATTCAGACATGCGATGGTATCCCTGGGTGAATGAGAATGAGGGCAGCTTCATACTGCTAAGCAACTGTTTGTTGTTCAAAGAAGGAGCTATCAAGGTAAATGCCTTGGTGAGGCCACACTTGGAATCCTGCATCCAGTTTTGGTTACCACGATGTAAAAAAGATGTTGAGACTCTAGAAAGAGTACAGAGAAGAGCAACAAAGATGATCAGGGGACTGGAGGCTAAAACATATAAGGAACGGCTGCTGGAATTGGGTATGTCTAGTTTAATGAAGAGAAGGACGAGGAGGGACACGATAGCAGTGTTCCAGTATCTGAGGGGCTGCCCCAAAGAAGAGGGAGTCAAGCTGTTCTCCAAAGCACCTGAAGGCAGGACAAGAAGTAACAGATGGAAACTAATCAAGGAGAGAAGCAACCTAGAACTAAGGAGAAACTTCCTGACAATGAGAACAATTAATCAGTGGAACAACCTGCCTCCAGAAGCGGTGAATGCTCCAACACTGGAAGTTTTTAAGAAGAGACTGGACAGCCATTTGTCTGAAATGGTATAGGGTTTACTGCCTGAGCAGGGGTTGGACTAGATGACCTCCAAGGTCCCTTCCAACTTTATTATTATTATTTTTATTTTATTATTATTATTATTATTATTATTATTATTATTATTATTATTATTAAATATTTTCAGTAGTTGGACAGTCTCCTAATTTGATACATAAATAAATAAGGCCAAAAGATATGTGAAGAATGGAATTATTTTTATTTTATCCTCTTAGTACTTTGTTGGACTTTTCCTACTTTCTTCAACTCGTCACTAGAAAAAGCATTAGCAATAGGACTTTGACTTATATACTGCTTCATAGTGCTTTACAACATCCTCTGAACAGTTTACAATGCCACCATATTGACCCCAACAATCTGGGTCCTCATTTTATCAGCTTCAGAAGGATGGAAGGCTGAGTTGACCTTGAGTTGGTCAAGGATCGAACTCCTGGCAGTGGGCAGAGTTAGCCTGCAAAGCTGCATTCTAACCACTGCACCACCACAACTCCTTAGGGTTATTCCATGAATATCTATCTATCTATCTATCTATCTATCTATCTATCTATCTATCTATCTATCTATCTATCTATCTATCTATCTGACAGGAGTTTTGAACCAATCCTAGAGTTACTGCTCTAGGCAAGAAACCTGGGAGTTGTTAACAAAGAAGATGAGGAGAGCAAGATATGGGAGTTCTGTAACCAAGACAATAACATTTTGCATAGTTGGAAAATGTGGGCCAAAAAAACCCAGGAGACAGTGAGTTCTAGTCTTGCCTTAGGCAGGACAGACAGATGAATGACTTTGGGCCAATCATCAGGACACTGCAAATTCTAGTCCCACCTTAGACATGCAAGCCGGTTGGTTGACTTTGGGCCAATCACCAGGAGGCTGCAAATTCTAATCCCACCTTAGACATGCAAGCCGGTTGGTTGACTTTAGGCCAGTCACTCTCTCTGAGTGCAACCCACCTCCAAGGTTGTTATTGTGGGGAAAACAGGAAGGAGTATTAGGTATGTTGGCCGCCTTAAGTTATACATAAAAATAATAAAGGCAGGATGTAAAGAAACAAACAAATTCCAGTGCGCTTACACCAGGGGTAGGCAACCTCAGCTTTTTTATGACTCATGGACTTCAACTCCCAGAATTCCTGAGGCAGCTACGCTGCCTCAGGAATTCTAGGAGTTGAAGTCCATGAGTCATAAAAGAGCCGAGGTTGCCTATCCCTGGCTTATACTGACAGTTCACACATTCACTTGCCATTGACATTAGTGTAGTATGATTGAAAAAAAAAATAATGCTTGAAAATGTATCTGAAATCTGACCAGTATGTTTTATGCCCAAAACTATGATCCTAATTAAGTGGTGCTTTAGAGTAGCGTGTGAAGAACCTTCACGAGAAGCTGGCCCTTAATAAAAAATGACACAGACATGCACAAAAGGAAGTAATAGTTTATACCAGGGGTCCCCAACCCCAAGGCCCTGGCCCATTACTGGCTTGTTTGAAATCAGGCTGTGGGAAAATGGGCAAGCGTGAATGGAGCGTCACACGTGAGCGCAAGCATCTCCACTCCAGCGCCCTCCACTCGCACGAGGGGAGCTCCACATGTGAGCACAAGCATCACACGTGAACACAAGTGCCTGCCGCTCAGGTGAATGGAGTGACATGCGAGAGTGCAAGGCCCTCCTCTCATATGGGAATCTCCATTCATGCAAGTGGAGGGCACACACACAAATGTAGTTGTGAGCACATGTGTGCACCTGCCAATCTCACACATACACCCGCGGTGGGGTGCCAAGCTAGAAGGGTTGCTGGTTTATACCTTCCCTTGTTCAAGGAGATTTTGTATATCTGAGGAATATTTGCAAAAAGGACAGGTTTATCCAAACAGGACAGGATACAGACTTCAACGGATTGTTAGGACTGCAGAAAAAACAATTGCAACCAGCCTGCTTTCCATTGAGGACCTATATATTCCATGGGTCAGAAAGAGGGCTGAGAAAATATCTACAGACCCCCTCATATCCTGGACATAAACTACTTCAACTTCACCGTTCAGGACGCCACTATAGGGCATTGCATGCCAAAGCAACTAGATACAAAGACAGGTTTTTTTCTTCGTGACATCACTCTGCTGAACACCTAATTCCCACAGTACTGGCTTATGTCTTAAGATATTTACCCATGTTGTATGACTGTATTACTATTAGTCTTCTCATTTTTTCTACTACCTTCTCCTACTGGTATGTTATGATTATATTACTTTTTGTTGAACATTGAGAGCTTCTGCACCACAGACAAATTCCTTGTGTGTCTAATCAAACTCAAATAAGCAGGGGATTGTGGTCCGAGATGAAGAACTAGATTTTGACAGGGAGAAGTGTGAATCAGGTATTGCACATCAGTCATGCAAGAATAGAAAGGCTCCCAAAAAGAGAAGCTACCTTCTGGTAGGTGATTCAATTATAAGGGATGTAAATTTAGGAAAGGACACAGAGGCTTTGAAAGAGGTCAGGTGTCTTCAAGGTGCTACTGCCAGTAGGGACAAGAAGCGTATTTCTAAAATAATCAAGAATGGCAGCAAGGACTGTGATGTGGAGGCTATTGTACATCTTGGCACTAATGATCTGTCCCAAAAAGATGTACTCTCTGTGAAGAATGATTTCCAGAGCTTGGGGAAGGAACTTAGCAGAATAGGCTGTAGGCTTACTTTCTCAGAGGTTTTACCAGTGTATAAGGAGCAAAACGGAAAGGGCCAGCGCATAGCACAATTCAATATGTGGCTAAAGGAATGGTGTAAAGGGGAAGGCTTTGGATATATTAGTCACGATGTCAGTAGCTGGTCCAATCAAAAGATGTACAAAAGAGAGGGTTTGCATCCATCAAAAAAAGGGACTGAGTTACTCGGCTATAAATTCACAGATTTTCTGGAGGGAAATTTAAACTAAACAGCGGGGACAGGGAGTTAATTGATACAGAACAACCCTGTCCCCGGCAATTTAAAAACTATAGGGCTATCAGTGCATGTAGCATAGATGTGTGTGTGGACAAGAATACCAACCTTGCTACCAACCAAAATGAAGCCTCTAATAGCGAGTGCCACATAAAGTGCACTAACCAAATAGGTGGTAAGACAATAGGGGAACTCAGGCACCACACAGGTTAGGTAGAAAGGAAACACAGGGCCACCCACAAAGGACTCAAATGTTTATACACCAATGCACAGAGTATGAACAGCAAACAGGGTGAACTAGAAATTCAGGTTAACGATGGCAGATACGATATTGTTGCCATTACGGAAACATGGTGGGATGAAACTCACACATGGAACACACAGCTAGAGGGATTTAAATTATTTAAAAGAAACAGACCAAATAAAAGAGGAGGGTGGAGTTGCTCTCTATATAAGAAATAACTACATCTCCACAGAAATAGAGTACAACAATGATAAAAACTGTCTTGAATGCATTTGGGTCAATATAAAAGGGGGGGGGAAATGACATTGCCATAGGTGTATACTACAGACAACCCAACCAAACAGAGGAAATAGATGAACTTTTTGCTAGTCAGCTAACTAAGGTATGTAGGAAGCACATCACAATAGTAATGGGGGACTTTAACGACCCTGACATCAACTGGGAGACAAACTCCGCACCAAGTGGAAGATCAAACAGGTTCCTGGCAAACCTAGCAGACAATTTTGTCTCCCAAAAAGTAGAGAAGGGAACTAGGGGATTAGCCATTTTGGATCTAATTCTCACTAACAGAGATGAAATGATAGACGGTGTTGAAGCCATAGGAACCCTGGAAGGAAGTGATCATGCAATATTTGAATTCAACATTATAGAAGCACAAGCACTAGAACACAGTCAAACTAGAGTCTTGGACTTCAAGAGAGCTAATTTCAATAAACTTAGAGAGGGCTTGGGAAGGATTCCATGGATGAGAATCCTCAAGGGGAAAACAACTCAAGAAGCTTGGGAAATTTTGAAAATGAGATAATAAAAGCCCAGTCTAGCACAATACCAACAAAGAGGAAAAATAACAGCTCTCAAAAGAAACCAGCATGGCTGCATAAAGAACTCTCTGACAAATTGAAAGATAAAAAGGACAAGTACAGAAAGTGGAAAGAGGGGAACATAACTAAGTCAGAATATCAGCAAATAGCCCGAGCCTGCAAAGATGAAGTGAAGAAAGCCAAGGCTAAAAATGAACTAAGGCTTGCGACCAAAGTCAAAAATAACAAAAAAAGCTTCTTTCAACATGTAAAAAACAAGAAAAAAGTGAAGGAAATGATTGGTCCATTAGTGGGTGGAAGTGGCAAGAAGGTGACAAGCAACAGGGAGAAAGCAGAACGATTTAACTCATTTTTTGCATCTGTCTTTACACAAAGGGAAAAAACAGACCAACCTATCAAAAATAGTGCCATAAAAAACAAAACAGAAACACAAGTTAAGATAGGCAAGAAAATGGTTAGGGAGCAACTGTCCAGCCTAGATGAGTTCAAATCGCCAGGACCAGATGGATTACACCCCAGAGTTCTCAAGGAACTGGCAGATGTGATATCGGAGCCAATGAACTATATTTTTCAAAGATCCTGGAACACAGGGGAACTACCAGAGGACTGGAAAAGAGCTGATGTAGTTCCCATCCTCAAAAAAGGAAAAAAAAATGGATCAGGAAATTACAGACCTATCAGCCTGACCTCAATACCTGGGAAGATCCTGGAAAAGATAATCAAACAACGAATCAACGAACACCTAGAGGCAAACAAAGTCATTACTAAAAGCCAACATGTGTTTGTCAAAAATAGATCATGCCAGACAAATCTTATTGCATTCTTTGACCAAGTGACAAAATTAGTGGATCAGAGGAATGCTGTGGACATAATTTACTTGGACTTCAGTAAGGCATTTGATAAAGTAGATCACAACCTACTACTTGACAAGATAGAAAAATGTGGGGTAGACAGAACCACCACCAGATGGATCCGTAGCTGGCTGACCGGCCGTACTCAGCGAGTGGTCCTCAATGGAACTGCATCTATATGGAGGGAAGTGTGTAGTGGGGTGCCCCAGGGGTCTGTTCTGGGCCCAGTACTCTTCAACATCTTCATCAACGATTTGGATGAAGGGATAGATGGGGAACTCATCAAATTTGCAGATGACACCAAGCTGGCAGGAATAGCCAACACTCCAGAAGACAGGCTTCAGGTACAGAAGGATCTGGACAGACTTGAACACTGGGCACTAACTAACAAAATGAAATTCAATGGTGAAAAAAGCAAGGTTCTACATTTAGGCAAGAAAAACCAAATGCACAAGTACAGCATAGGTGGCACCATGCTCAATAGTAGTAACTGTGAGAGGGACCTCGGAGTCCTAGTAGACAATCACCTAAATATGAGCCAGCAGTGTGCGGCAGCTGCCAAAAAGGCCAACACAGTACTAGGCTGCATTAACAGAGGGATAGAATCAAGATCACGCGAAGTATTAATACCACTCTTCAATGCCTTGGTAAGGCCACACTTGGAATACTGCATCCAGTTTTGGTCACCACGATGTAAAAAAGATGTTGAGACTCTAGAAAGAGTACAGAGAAGAGCAACAAAGATGATTAGGGGACTGGAGGCTAAAACATATAAGGAACGGTTGCGAGAATTGGGTATGTCTAGTTTAACGAAGAGAAGGACAAGGGGGGACATGATAGCAGTATTCCAATATCTCAGGGGCTGCCATAAAGAAGAGGGAATTAAGCTATTTTCCAAAGCACCTGAAGGCAGGACAAGAAGCAACGGGTGGAAACTAATCAAGGAGAGAAGCAACCTAGAACTAAGGAGAAACTTCCTGACAGTGAGAACAATTAATCAGTGGAACAGCTTGCCTCCAGAAGCAGTAAATGCTCCAACACTGGAAGTTTTTAAGAAGAGACTGGACAGCCATTTGTCCGAAATGGTGTAGGGTTTCCTGCCCGAGCAGGGGGTTGGACTAGATGACCTCCAAGGTCCCTTCCAACTTTACTATTATTATTATTATTATTATTATTATTATTATTATTATTATTATTATTATTATTATTATTATTATCACAATTGGCCAATAAAGAATTCTATTCTATTCTATTCTATTCTATTCTATTCTATTCTATTCTATTCTATTCTATTCTATTCTATTCTACTCTACTCTACTCTATATATACTCTACTCTATTCTACTCTATTTAAACTTCTGAAGCTAGAAATGCTAAAGACCAGAATAAAAATTTCTACTTGATGACAATTAACATATTAATTGACTTTGTAGCAATCACTGAAAAAAAGGTAGTACATACAATGTAGTACGTGCAATGTTATAAAATGTGTCCAACCCCATGACAATTTGGCTTTCCATGACATCATGACTCCAACCAAGAAAGTCTCCAAGAATACAGTAATTAAAGCTCAGAAATGTGGCAACCAAATTTCTCTTACATTAGTCTACCCAGGGTCTGTGATCCCAAGGAAGTTCCTTAATCTCAATTGTGAATCTCTAGTCCAGGGGTCTTCAAACTTGGCCCTTTTAGGACTTGTGGACTTCAACTCCCAGAATTCCTCAGCCAGCATGTCTGGCTGAGGAATTCTGGGAGTTGGAAGTCCACAAGTCCTAAAAGGACCAAGTTTGAAGATCCCTGGTCTAGACAGTAAATGTTCTTTGCTTAAGAACGATCAATTCAGCACTAAAAGGTGGACAGCTCCTTAGACTCTCTCTAAACTTAAGCGCAGAGAACAGCCAGCTGATTTCAAACTAGTGAAAGGAGATATTAGAACTGAATTTTCTTTTTAAAAAGTTAATATACATTTTCCAGGAATTTTAAAAAGCTACTGTACATAACAAACTTTAGAAAATGTTCACTATGAAAAAAAAATGCTAACCCTTTCCTTCCTTCCTTCTTTCCTTCTTTTCTTCTTTCTTTCCTTCCTTCCTTCCTTCCTTCCTTCCTTCCTTCCTTCCTTCCTTCCTTCCTTCCTTCCTACCTTCCTTCTTTCTTTCCTTCCTTCCTTCTTTCCTGCCTTCCTTCTTTCCTTCCTTCCTTCCTTCCTTCCTTCCTTCCTTCCCTTCGTCTCTCCCTCCCTCCCTCCCTCCCTTTTTATATTCTGAAGTTTATTATATTTCAGTTTTGATTGTGAGATAGGTTCTGATGAGCTGAGTTTAAATTTAGTGATATACACACAGAAAGACACCCAGCAGACATCCATATGTGCATAGAGATATACAATTATAAACATATCCTTAAATTCAAGGAAAGTGGATATACGCAAAGTGGGGGAAAAAAAAAACAGGAGATGAACCTTTGGAAGGAATTATTCCTTGCAGTTTATCCTCCCTCATCTGTACTGAAAGAATAATTTAGGACTAGAAGACTCTTTAAGGGGGGGGGAATGAAATAAATGTTTTCAACTTCTCAAAGATCACTGTAATTAAATGAACAAAGGCTTTCTGCCAAGCCAGACATACCACTGGGAAGCTGTTTTGATACTTCTTAAAAACTCCTTTGTCATTTATAGCCCTCAAACTTAATGCATTTGAAATGGGGTACAACTTCTCTGCTTGCCAGCTGGAAGAATAGACAAGGGTGTGGGGGGGGGGAGGGAATAGAAAGGGACAAGATGGAGAGACGAAAGATTTTCCTTATTTCTTTGTAAGGGGGGGGAGGGAAGGGAAGAGAGGGAAAGGACCCCCCCCACCCCTCACTGTGCAGATGGAGAGATCTGCCTTAATGCCTCAGACGGCAATTAAGAATGGGATGTGTGTGGGGGGAAAAAAATAGCCCTGCATTAATATTGTATATGGAACAGCTGAAGGTCTAGAGTACACTTTGCTCAACACAGCCTCTCAGCAGATGGAACAACAAGAGGCAAAAGGGAAGGGAGGGAGGGGAAAAGCCCATTTAATAACCCCCTTCTCTCCGAGGTTTGTACAATCATCCCTGAGGAATAAAAAGTTCTTTGTCTACAAGAAATTTACAGTTGGAAGTCGATCTTTTGTTTAAAGTCTGATCGGTCCCAATTCTCTCCCCCCCCCCTCTCCCAGCTTCAAACCTGGCAACTTGTGAGTTCGAATTATTTTTCTATCGCTACTTAGTTCCTATGATGTCATAGGCCACCTCTCTTGTCCAATCGACATTTGTCTTTATGAGGCCTGTTCAAAACGATGGCTGTGAATGGATGAAAAATTCAGGCTGCGGTGCTACAAGGGGGGAAGGAAGGAAGGAAGGAAGGAAGGAAGGAAGGAAGGAAGGAAGGAAGGAAGGAAGGAAGGAAGGAGAGATAGGGAAAAGAAAAAGGGGGGAGAAAGGGAAGGGAAAAAAGGAAGGAAGAAAAGACGATCTTGAAAGGGAAAGGAGGAAAGGAAGGAAGAAAGGAGTGATAGGGAAAAGAAAGAAAGGGAGGGAGAGAGAGGGAAGAAAGAAAAAAGGGAGGAAGGAAAGAAGATCTTGATAAGGAAAGAAAGAAGGAAGGAAGGAGATATAGGGAAAAGAAGGAAAGAGAGAGAGAGAGAGGGAAGAAAGAAAAAGGAAGGAAATAAGATCTTGATAAGGAAAGAAGGAAGGAAGGAGAGGGAAAAGAAAAAAGGGAGAGAGAGGGGGAAAGAAAGAAAAAAGGAAGGAAGGAAAGAAGATCTTGATAAGGAAGGAAGGAGAGATAGGGAAAAGAAGGAAAGGGAGGGAGAAAGAAAAAGGAAGGAAATAAGATCTTGATAAGGAAAGAAGGAAGGAAGGAAAGATAATGAAAAGAAGGAAAGGGAGAAAGGGAAGGATGGAAGGAAGGAGAGATAGGGAAAAGAAAGAAAAGGAGAGAGGGAAGAAAGAAAAAGGAAGAAAGAAAAGAAGATCTTGATAAGGAAGGAAGGAAGAAAGGAAGGAGAGATAGGGAAAAGAAAGAAAGGGAGAGAGAGGGGGAAGAAAGAAAAAGGAAGGAAATAAGATCTTGACAAGGAAAGAAGGAAGGAAGGAAGGAGAGATAGGGAAAAAGGAAAGGGAAGAAGAGAAGAAGGAAGGAAGGAAGGAAGGAAGGAAGGAAGGTTTTTGTTGCATTTACACAGATATAACAAACAGAGCATAAATGAAAGCAAATATAATTTCATCCATTGGAAGTTGCGAGGCGAAAATACATTCACATTCCGACCGTTCGTTTCCTTCCTAAACACTTAACTTTATACAGTCAAAGCATCCCAATTTTGCAGGCAGCATTGTTTTCAAAGAATGATACTCCCCTCTATAAAAGATGTTTATGCAATATGGATTTTAGGCTGCCTTTAAAATAATCACCTGTGGAAATTTCACCCTTCCTCCAGAATGCCTCCCCTCCCACCACCCCAGTCAAACAAATGAACAGATAAACAAACTTTTGATTTTATTTCCATTCCCTTGGCTAATTGTCAATTTTTTTTGACCCACACGCCCAGAGAGATTATACACACACACACAGACACACACACACACACACACACAGAGAGAGAGAGAGAGAGAGAGAGAGAGAGAGAGAGACACATCCCCAACCCAACAACTCCAAGCCTCAAAGTTCGAGAGGCCCAGTGATCAAACGCTACTCTTGTTGTTTGGTTGTGAAACTGCCCGTGTTTGCTTGTGAGGCCGACAGCAACACAAATAAGTCATAGTGATAGCCAAGAAAGTTAACAGAATTATTTCACGACTAACCCAACAAAGAAACAAACGAACAAATAAGTAACGCACCTAGGAATGTTCCACACAGCTTCATTCTTGCTTGCTTTGTGTGTGTGTGTGTGTGTGTGTGTGTGATTTGGTTTTTTTTGTTGTTGTTTTGTTTTGCTCCTGAGGTGCAATAATCATGAAAGAAAATCAAGTGCCACAGATCAAGTCACACAGCAGACTTCATTGGGAGAAAAAAGTTTCAGAGGGAGCAAAAACTTATGCACTTGCCCCCCCCCCCCCAAAAGGAGGGCAGGGCAGCCAATAGGAACCGCTCAAGCTGTTCATTGCAAATTAAGGCAGCTGGGCTGAGCCACCAATCAGGGACTGGGCAGTTCCTGGATCTCCATAAGGCAACTTCAAGAGACAATAAGATTTTGTTGAATGAAAGAGAACAAGGGAAGGGGGGCTGGCCTTGGGAACCAGCAGCAGGCAGCAGCAGCAGCAGCTTTCTGGCTAACTTCTGCACTTCAGAAAACTGCTTGGGCTAATGTTTTCAGTTAACAGGTCTTGTAGTAAAGTTTGGCCCAAAACTATTTTTATCTCTCACTCTCTCTCTTTCTCTCTATCACCAGAGATAGATGGTTGATTGATCGATCGATCAATTTTTTCGCTACCTCTCTGTCTCTATTTCTCTATCACAAGATTATCTATCTATCTATCTATCTATCTATCTATCTATCTATCTATCTATCTATGTATCATCCATCCATCCACAGGATGTCTCTCTCTCTCTCTATCACCAGAGATCAATCTATCTGTCCATCCATCCATCCACCCATCCATAGGATCACTCTATCATCGATCATCTCTCTCTCTTTCTCATCTATCTATCTATCTATCTATCTATCTATCTATCTATCTATCTATCTATCTATCTATCTATCTCTATCATCTATCTCTATTATCTCTATCATCTATCATCTATTTCTATAATCTATCTATTTATATCTATCATCTATCTATTATCTATTTATATCATATATCATCTATCTATTATCTATTTATATCATTTATCATCTATGTCATCTATCTATTATCTAGATCATCTATCTATTATATATTTCTATCTATCTATTATCTATATCTATCATCTATCTATCTATCTATCTATCTATCTATCTATCTATCTATCTATCTATCTATCTATCTATCTATCTATCTATCTATCTATTTACCTACCTACCTACCTATTATCTATATCTATCATCTATCATCGCTATTATCTATTTCTATCATCTATCTATGTATCTATGTCTATCTATCTATCTATCTATCTATCTATCTATCTATCTATCTATCTATCTATCTATCTATCTACTATCCCTCCACAAGAACTCTCTCAATCTCTCACTATCACCAGATCTCTTTCTCTCCCTCTCATCTATTATTCAAGAAGAGACTGGACAGCCATTTGTCTGAAATAGTATAGGGTTTCCTGCCTGAGCAGGGGGTTGGACTAGATGACCTCCAAGGTCCCTTCCAACTTTATTATTATTATTATTATTATTATCTATCATCTATTTATCTATCTATCCACAGGATCGATCTCTCTCTCTCTCTCTCCTTGAAAGAATTAAGAATTTCAGTACAAAAGAAACTCTTTTTCCTTCTATATCTTCTTCTTGGAAAGCTTGAGGAGTTCTCTATTTTTTTTTTCTGGCCATTTATCAGGTGACATTAAAGTTGGGTGACCCTGAATGAGGTTCTGTTACACCTTCTAATATTTGAAGCATCCCTTGGTCTCCAGGCTTCCCAGCCAGAAGCCCTGGGGGGTGGGATAGGAGGAATTTGATGTCTCAGAGCAGGAGACTGCAAACTCTATGGCCACTATAAAGGACAGGATGTTCATTCCCACATGCCACTTGACCACTTATGACTAACTATGTGCAACAGCACTCTAGGCGACATTTTAGTGTCTCATTGAAGTTGCTACTCCTTTGACACAAATCCCAAAGCAAATATTTATTTATTAGATTTTTGTCCCACCTTTATTACTTTAGAAGTAACTCAAGACAGTGTATGTACATAATATTCCTTCTACCTCCTGTTTCCCCCACAATAATAACTCCGAGAGGTGAGTTGGGCTGAGAGAGACTGACTGGCTCAAGGTCATCCAGTTGGCTTTCAGGCTTAAGGTAGGACTAGAACTCACAGTCTCCTGGGGACTGGCCCAAAGTCACCCAGCCAGCTTTTATGCCTAAAGTGGAATTAGAACTCATAGTCTCCTGGGGATTGGCCCAAAGCTACCCAGTTGGTCTTCATACTGCATCCAGTTTTGGTCACCACGGTGTAAAAAAGATGTTGAGACTCTAGAAAGAGTACAGAGAAGAGCAACAAAGATGATTAGGGGACTGGAGGCTAAAACATATAAGGAATGGCTGCTGGAATTGGGTATGTCTAGTTTAATGAAGAGAAGGACGAGGGGGGACATGATAGCAGTCTTCCAGTATCTCAGGGGCTGCCCCAAAGAAGAGGGAGTCAAGCTATTCTCCAAAGCGCCTGAAGGCAGGACAAGAAGCAACGGATGGAAACTAATCACGGAGAGAAGCAACCTAGAACTAAGGAGAAACTTCCTGACAGTTAGAACAATTAACCAGTGGAACAACCGGCCTCCAGAAGCTGTGAATGCTCCAACACTGGAGGTTTTAAGAAGAGACTGGACAGCCATTTGTCTGAAGTGGTATAGGGTTTCCTGCCTGAGCAGGGGGTTGGACTAGATGGCCTCCAAAACCCCTTCCAATTTTATCATTATTATTATTATGGATCATCACACAGTCAGCCAGATGTTCAGACTGGATTTGGCATTTTGTCTACCTATCGAGTCCTTACCCAGGACCTGGGATAGGCAGATGTGGATGTTTGATGGTATTACAGATATCGTCGCAGGATGGAAGCAGTTCCTAGTAAGGCCGCCTTTTGCAATTGACTAATAGCGAATTTGTCAATGCCAATGGTGTTCAAGTGGTGCTCCAGTTGTTTTGGGATTGCACCCAAGGAGCCTATTACTATTGGTACTACCCTTGCTTGCTTTTGCCACAGTCTTTCTATTTCTATTTGTAGGTCTTTGTATTTTGTTATCTTCTCCAGTTCTTTCTCTTCTATTCTGCTGTCTCCAGGCACTGCCACGTCCACTATCCAGACTTTTTTGTCTTTCTTATCGACAATTGTTAAGTCTGGAGTGTTATGTTGCAGGTGCTTGTCTGTTTGAATTCTGAAGTCCCAGAGCAGTTTAATTTTATCATTTTCTATGACTTTCTCTATTTTATGATCCCACCAGTTTTTGCTTACAAGCAAATGATATTTTTTGCAGATCTTCCAATGCACCATTGTTGCTACTTTGTCATGCTGCTGCTTGTAGTTTTAGTCTGTGCAATCTTCTTGCAACAGCTAACCAGGTGGTGCACTGTTTCTTCAGCTTCTTTGCATAGGCAGCACTTACTGTCTTCTTCTTCTTCTTCTTCTTCTTCTTCTTCTTCTTCTTCTTCTTCTTCTTCTTCTTCTTCTTCTTCTTCTTCTTCTTCTTCTTCTTCTTCTTCTTCTTCTTCTTCTTCTTCTTCTTCTTCTTCTTCTTCTTATTATTATTATTATTTATAAGGTAGACAAGAACTCACAGTTTCCTGTGATTAGCCCAAAGTCACCCAGTTGGTTTTCATTCCAAGGGCAGGACTTGCTCCCAGTCTCCTGTATTTTTAGGCCAGGAGAACCTCTCTCTCATCCTGCTGAATGCGTGAGAATTTTTCAGAAATCTCAAGATCTCCTTCAAAGATCACTCAGTCTTAAATAAGGCTCTGCTCTGTAGCCACTTAGGTTCCACCTAAAACAAAAACGAAAGAGATGTTTGGGAAGGAATGTCACAAAGTCATTTTGCAAAAATGAGCCACTTTGTGCTGGTGGAAAGTCCCAGTTTTCATTTCCTGGTTTCTCCTGTGAAACTGAGCAGATAACAGGTGAAAGGAAAGACCCCCTTTCCCCCCCACTGAAAGTAATTTCCAGCCCTGCCAGACATTAAAGCCCTCGTACCTAATCCTACCAAGGAACGCTCTGGCCTAGAAAACAGGAAGACAGTCAAAAAACAGGTAGTCCTCAACTTACGACCACATGGGATTGTGGGATCCAGATATTTTTGGATTGCACCTAAGGTGCCTATCACTGTTGGTACAATCTTTGCTTCTTCTTTTTTTTGCCACTGTCATTCAATTTCTATTTTGCAGGTCTTTGTAATTTGTTATCTCCTCCAGTTCTTTTTCTTCTGTTCTGCTGTCTCTGCCACGTCCGCTATCCAGACTTTTCGGCCTTATCATTATTATTGTTAAAACTAAAATTCCCAATAACTCTGGAGGGCTCACAAGTAAAAGCATGAAGCAGAAGAAAAAAAAAAGAGACAGAAGTACAAGAATGTTAAAAGGTGGCAAGGATGAGAAGGATGACCAGAAAAATAAAAAAATAAAATTAAAAATAAGGATGACCAGGACCCCCCAAAATTACAATCCTTGGTTGTATAAACAGAGGCATAGAATCATAATCACATGAAGAATTAATCCCGCTTTATAAAGCAGGGCTTTTCAACCTTTTCACCCATTGTACCACTTTTAGGATATGGCAACATCCGAGTACCACCAGTCACTTAGCAAGGTGTCAAAAAATTGACCCCCCCCCAAAAAAGGAAAAAAATGATGAAGTAGAGGTAGTCCTCAACTTAAAACAGTTCACTTAGTGACTGTTCGAAGTTACAATGGCACTGAAAAAAGTGCCCCCCAAGCCTCAGCCGAGCAAGACACCTGCCTGCCCACCCAGTGGCGCTCTTCCTCCTGTCCAAGGTTTTCATTGTTGTGAGCGTTTCTGTTGAGGATTGGCAGCAGGGGTGGGGTGGGGGGTGTTTGGTTTTTATTCCCCCCGTCTGCTGAGTGGTTGCAGCAGGTTTTGGTCACTTCACATGACCCTGGGACACTATCACCGTCATAAATATGAATCAGTTGCCAAGCATCTGAATGTAAATCATAAGATCCTGGAGATGCTGCAACATTCCAGCTGATTGGTGCTTCTTCAGGACTCAGCAGAACCGCCAGGATCAGCGCCGAGCTCCAGCTGAGCCTGGCGCTGATCCTGGCGCTTCCGCTAAGCCCTGACAGCCCTGCAGCTCCAGCCATCTCTCGCTCAGGCTTGTGTGGTGCTGCTACTGATTCAGCTCATTCCCCTCCCCCGCTACCACTTTTCTAGGATGGTCGCGTACCACCTGCCAGGTGCCAATGTACCACAGGGGGTACCCATACCACTGGTTGAATAGCCCTGGATTAGGGGACTGGAGGCTAAAGCATATAAGGAACGGTTGCTGGAATTGGATATGTCTAGTTTAATGAAGAGAAGGATGAGGGGGGACATGATAGCAGGGTTCCAATATCTCAGGGGCTGCCATAAAGAAGAGGGAGTCAAGCTATTCTCCAAAGCGCCTGAAGGCAGGACAAGAAGCAACGGGTGGAAGCTAATCAAGGAGAGAAGCAACCTAGAACTAAGGAGAAACTTCCTGACAGTGAGAATAATTAACCAGTGGAACAACCTGCCTCCAGAAGCGGTGAATGCTTCAACACTGGAAGTTTTTAAGAAGAGACTGGACAGCCATTTGTCTGAAATGATATAGGGTTTCCTGCCTGAGCAGGGGGTTGGACTAGATGACCTCCAAGGTCCCTTCCAACTTTATTGTTGTTGTTGTTGTTGTTGTTGTTGTTGTTGTTAAAGTCCTAAAATGGGATAAAACTCTCTTAACTGTTTCGCTTAGCAACATAAATTTTGGGCTCAACTATGGTCCTAAGTCAAGGTTTACTTGTAACACTCACCCGAAACTCTGAAAAAAAGACTTTTATTTCTTTTTTCTTTTTGCCCTGCCCACCCAGTAACATCATAACATCCTTTCTGAGATGTCGGAGCCTCAAATGGGAAGCAAACATATCCCACTGTGTGTCTCCTGACGTATCATCCATTTGAAATCTCCTGCGTGCATGAAAAAGCATCCTTAAGCGTAGGTAGGAGGTGACCTTGGACGTCTGGTGGAGCAGGAAGCAGAAAAGAGCTACTTAGCTGCCCTCTATTAAGGCCCCAGGAGGTGGGAGAAAGCAGACGGACAAAAGTCCCCAATTGCCAGCAAAATAAGGGTTAGAGTCATTTTCCAGGCATGGTGTAAGTCACCTCTCATCTTCAGAAAGAGAAGAGAGAATAATGGCTAATTGCTTCTGCAAAAGGGGTTCCAGCGGCACGACAGATGGTGCTTCTGAATACCGTGGCTCAAATATTGCCTTTCAATTCCATTGAGAGCCACATCAGCATTGCGGTTGTCCTTGGGGGGGGGCGGGTAGGTGTAGCCAGGGTGGGCGTGGCTGGAATGGGTGTGGCCTACTGGGTGGGCGTGGCCAGCTCTACATCATTCGCGTCAAGGGTGCCTGTGGGGGCCTGGACAGGAGTGGGACAGATCTGAGGGTCTCTGGCAGAAGGGGGTGGGACCGGGGCAAGTGCCAAGGCATGGTCCACTGGAGGAGCCTGCTGAAAACCTTCCCCCAGAACCCATCAAGCTGGATATGTGAAATAGGTGAGGGCCATTTGCTGGCCACTTCCAAGCAATGGTGCATTTCTTCATTCCTCACAAAGGGTGACCCCTCCCCAGCATGCACCCAGGGGGCGGGGCTGACACGGCAGGGGCTGGTTCCTCGCTGTTTCCAGACGGCCTCGTGGAGCTAAGACTGAAAGCGTTTCAGCACTGATGGCCACCACAAAATTGTACATTGGCTCCTGGCCGGCTTGGGCCAAGGCCAAGGCAGTGGGGGCCGTTCCTTCACTGTTTCCAGGATGGCTTTGCGGGCCACATGAAATCACTTCGCGGGCCGCATCCAGCCCCCGGGCCTTGTGTTTGACATGTCTGGAATAGATTGTCCCTCTCTGGTAGGGACAGTAATAACAACCACAAGAATAACAGCAGACGAGAAGTGAAACAACTGGGAGAAACAACAAAATACAAAGACCTGCAAATAGAAATAGAAGGACTGGGGCAAAAGAAAGCAAAGGGGGTGGCACAAAGAAGAGGGAATTAAGCTATTCTCCAAGGCGACTTAAGGCAGGACAAGAAGCAACAGGTGGAAACTAACCAAGGAGAGAAACAACCTAGAACTAAGGAGAAACTTCCTGACAGTGAGAACAATTAACCAGTGGAACAACCTGCCTCCAGAAGCTGTGAATGCTCCAACACTGGAGGTTTTAAGAAGAGACTGGACAGCCATTTGTCTGAAATGGTATAGGGTTTCCTGCCTGAGCAGAGTGTTGGACTAGAAGATCTCTTCCAATTCTGTTTCTTTCAATTCAATTTCAAGCTCTCTTTCAATTCTGTTATTCTGCTATTTTGTTAGATTAATTACAGGTAGTCTTCTGTTTCAACCTATTCTCCAAAGCGCCTGAAGGCAGAACAAAAAGCAATGGATGGAAACTAATCAAGGAGAGAAGCAACCTGGAACTAAGGAGGAATTTCCTGACAGTTAGGAGAATTAATCAGTGGAACGACTTGCCTCTAGAAGTTGTGGGTGCTCCAACACTGGAGGCTTTTAAGAAGAGATTGGACAACCATTTGTCTGAAATGGTATAGGGTTGAGCAGGGGGTTAGACTAGATCAGGGCTTTTCAACCAATGGTACCGGTACAACCTGTGGTACATTGGCACCTGGCAGGTGGTACGCGACCATCCTAGAAAAGTGGTAGCGGGGGAGGGGAATGAACTGACCTGGTGGCAGCACCGCACAAGCCTGAGCGAGAGACGGCTGGAGCTGCAGGGCTGTCAGGGCTCAGCGGAAGCGCCAGGATCAGTGCCGCTTTCCAGCTGATCAATGCTTCTTCGGGGCTGTCAGGGCTCAGCGGAAGCGGCAGGATCAGTGCCAGGCTCCAGCTGGAGCTTGTTGCTGATCCTGGTGCTTCTGCTGAGCCCTGAAGAAGCACCGATCAGCTGGAATGTTGCAGCAGCTCCAGGGTCTTGTGATTTACATTCAGATGCTTGGCAACTGATTCATATTTATGACAGTCACAGTGTCCCAGGGTCATGTGAAGTGACCAAAATCTGCTGCAACCACCCAGCAGACGGGGGGAATAAAAACCAAACACCCACCCACCCACTCCCACTGCCAATCCTCAACAGAAATGCTCTCAACAATGAAAACCTCAGACAGGAGGAAGAGCGCCGCTGGGTGGGCAGGCAGGTGTCTTGCTCGGCTGTGGCTTGGGGGGCACTTTTTTCAGAGCCATTGGAACTTCAAACAGTCACTAAGCGAACTGTTGTAAGTCGAGGACTACCTGTACTTTATCACTTTTTTCCTTTTTTGGGGGGGGTCATCAAGTTTTTGACACCTTGCTAGGCGACTGGTGGTACTCGGATATTGCCATATCCTAAAAGAGGTACAATGGGTGAAAAGGTTGAAAAGCCATGCCCTATAAGGTTCCATCCAAAAAAGGTGCTGGAACTCCGTTCTTGGGCATTCTATGAAAAAAAAGGCCCGATTACAACAAACCCTGAAGAGAAATTCTTTGGCAACTGGGTTTTGACTCATTTTCTGAAAGGCTCTGAGGTATCAGAATTAGATCATGCGCAGAGACTAAATATGACCTCACTGGAATTCAGACTGCGTGATTTTTCAGACATTATCCCCAAGTATTTTTCTTTTGCCCAATTAATGACTGATCTGCACATAACAATAAAAACCTAACCGTGTGTGTGTTTTTCTTCACTTTCTCTTTAAATGGGTCTCAAGGGAAATATTAAAATGTATACGTAGTCCTCAACTTAGGACCATTTATTTAGTGATCGTTTGAAGTTCTGCATGACGGCAATGGGTTGGGCCATTGAAGCAACTTGGGTTGGGCCAGGCTAAAGAAATGAAGAAATAGGGGAGACGTGATAGCAGTGTTCCAGTTTTTGAGGGGCTGCCACAAGGCAGAGGGGGTCACATTATTCTCCAAAGCACCCGAGGGCAGGACAGGAAACAATGGTTGGAAACTGATCAAGTAGAGAAGCAACCTGGAATTAAGGAGAAACTTCCTGACAGTGAGGACGATTAACCAGTGGAACAGCTTGCCTCCAGAAATCGTGGGCGCTCCATCACTGGAGGTTTTTAAGAAGAGGCACTAGACAATCACCTGTCTGAGACAGTAGGTTCTCCTGCTTGAGCAGGGGGCTGGACTAGAAGACCTCCAAGATCCCTTCCAGATTCTATTCTATTCTATTCTATTCTATTCTATTCTATTCTATTCTATTCTATTCTATTCTATTCTATTCTATTCTATTCTATTCTATTCTATTCCATTCCATTCCATTCCATTCTGTTTACAGTGATTTCTCAGGGTGCATCTGTAGCAAAGCCAATGGGCTGGACTAGAAGACCTCCAAGGTCCCTTCCAGCTCTATTCTGTTCTGTTCTGTTCTAAACATGGTTAATACTTGAATGGGAGGCTAACTAGAATCCCAGAACCATAGGCTAGGTTTGAAAAGATTTTCCCCCTCCCCCATCAAAGAGATTGGTAATCAATTTCCATGGATCTGAAGATCTTATTATGGTTAATACAGGTATCAACCTATGACCACAACTGAGCCCAAAATTTCTGTTGTTACGCGAGACATTTGTTAACGCCCCATTTCATGACCTTTCTTGCCACAGTTGTTAAGTGAATCACTGCAGTTGTTAAGTTAGCAACCCGGTTGTTAAGTGAATCTGGCTTCCTCATTGACTTTGCTTGTCAGAAGGTCGCAAAAGGCAGTCACGTGACGCCCGGGGACACTGCAACCGTCATAAACATGAGTCATTTGACAAACATCTGAATTTTGATCGCGTGACCACAGGGAATGCTGCAACGGTCGTAATGTGTAAAGATGGTCCTAAGTCACATTTTTCAGTGCCGTTGTAACTTTGAATGTTCACTAAATGAACCGTTGTAAGTCGAGGACTAACTGTATCTGGGGCAGCATTTCTGGCCAAACTGGACCCTCAAAGAGATGCTTAGGTTGAATTATTCATCAAAGATTTTTAAACGACTTAAACAATTCTCCCTCTTCTAAATTGCAGGTCGTCCTCGACTTATGACTCCCATTTAGTGACCATTCAAAGTTACGACGGCACTGAAGACTTACAACCCGTTTGTCACACTTAACGACCATTTCGGCCTCAGTGCGGTCACATGATCAAAATTCAGGGCACTCGGCAACTGGCATGGATTTATGACAGTTGCAGCCTCCGGGGGTCATGTGACCACCCTCTGTGACCTTCCCAGCTGCCGTCTTACTTAATGACCACATGCTTCACTTAACAACTGCAGCAATTCCCTTAAGAACCAGGGCTAAAAGGGCACAACATGCAGCAAAGCTGACTTAACAACTGCTTTGTTAGCAAGGGAAATGTTGACCTCCGTTCTGGTCGTAAGTTGAGGGCTAGTTCTAGGGAGTTTCAGAGTCCTTTCCCAAGGCCTAACATTTGCCCTTCCCAGTTCCTAGAACGCATTTTTCAGAACCCAGGCCGGTCTCATTTTCTTAGTTATTCACACACACACACACACACACACACACACACACACACACACATTTTATTTTCACCTCTCTTTTCCCCTCCACGGCCAAGTTTGTTGCTGAACGTG